>NC_064874.1:2295000-2297500 GCF_943734745.1 Anopheles darlingi | reverse complement strand
ATAAACACGGCGGTGTGGCGGCCGGAGCACTGTGGCGCTTTCGATGCATTCACTACACATATTGGATGCCATGTTTTTGCACTGCATGAGGTGCGGAGTTTTGCACACAAACGAACGAACGAACGAACGACTTCAATTTGCGGTAGACGACGAAATGTAGCAATTAACCTCTCGGGCGGGGGACCAATTAAAACGCGAATCGATCGGCACCAACCAACAAACCGTCACCTTCGTCGCTGCGAAGTGTGGCGACAGAGATTAGAATCTGGCGAGATATCCAATCAATCTGACCAAGTCACGCCCGCGTGGTGAGTCATGGAAAGCCTCGTTGCCGTTAGGAAAAACCATCTCAAAGTGTTGACACAAAATGCAGTCGTTGTGTTAAATATGTCTTCAGTCGCACCTTTTTTTGTTAAAATGTTCTACACTTCGAAGAGAGTTTGAAAACCCCGTTCCCGTTTTGCAATTCAAGGCCGGTGTTTTACGAACCAATCAGACCGAGTACTGGATCGAACCGTCCAAAAACCATCAACCAGGACCGAACGGAGAGCATCCACACGTGCTGTTCAAGCGAGCCGATGTCAAAGAAACACCAATCAAGGTAGCGATCGAACAATAGCTGCATCGGCGCATGAATGATTAATATAACCTCATCAATTGCCTTCCCCATTCCCATCTCTGATTGACTCTCCTCCACTGACGGGACGCTGACACAAGCAGAAAAACATGAAATCGGCAACCAACAAGAAGAGGAAACGAAAGCGCAAGAAACGTCATCTGAGTAATTGCGGCACCAGAGAACCTCGGCGGCTCACGGAAACACGGCTAGAATGGCAACACCAAGGCAAGGTAATATCATATGTTGCTTATTAGCGAGCGAGCGAGCGCGCGGGAAACGGATTCCACTATCATTACCAAAGTCCGACACACACATACACAACCGTTGATGGACTGCGAAGGAAAGTGGTTAATTAAACTAAAGGGACACAAATCACGGGGCAACTGCTACCCTCCGGTGCTTGATGGTTTGGTGTTTGTGAATACGTAAGAAGTTTCCTAAGGCTTCCATTGCAGGTTCTGGTGCAAGGTGGTAGGAAGGCGCGAAACCACCACTTCCACGATACCGACGATGCAACCCTGCAACAACGGTATAGTTCCAACGGTAGCGAAGCACCACGTGCTGCCAGACAATCGCAGGACAAGCAGCAGGCACCGAGACACCGGCGCCGCATTAAGCGATCCATCAGTAAACCGCGCCACGTTGAGGCGCTTGTTGTGGCCGACCATTCGATGGTGCTGTTCCACCAGGATGTCGATCTGCAGCAGTATCTACTGATGATCATGAATATGGTTTCGTCGCTGTACAAAGATCCAACCATCGGTAACTCCATTCAGGTGGCGGTGGTGAAAATCATCATTCTAGAGGAGGAAGACTCGCATGCCGACTTCAACGTCACGCACATGGCTGGCAACACACTCGAGAACTTTTGCCGGTATGTATACTCGACAGTGACGGTGGTTCGTAGGTTCGTCGCTGATGCCTTTGAGTCTTTCGTTTCGATCTCGCTCTTCTCAACTCGATCGATAGATGGCAGCGAAACCTGAATCCCAAGCCGGACGAAGATCCACACCATCACGATGTGGCCATTTTAGTGACGAGGAAAAACATCTGTTCCAACCATGGATGCGCGTAAGTACTTCACTTCTTCTGCCGTTTATTCCTCGATTCACCCCCCACCCTTTCGGCTGAATTGCTCGTCCGCAGGACGCTTGGTGTGGCCAACGTTGGAGGCATGTGTCGGCCGGATAAATCGTGCAGTGTCAACGAGGACAACGGCATCACCCTGGCGCACACGATATCGCATGAGCTGGGCCATAAGTGAGTACCACCAAACGTTTCCCTTCTCCTAACCCGACGTCCTCGTCCGATGTCTGCTCGAACGAACGAACGAACGAACCTATCATCGCTTCCAATAACTATTTTGCTTCACGCTGCTTTGAGCTAATCTGCAGTGACAGCCGGGGAATGAAACGTCGTCGGTCGGTCGATCGATCGATCGCACAAACCAAACGGATCGGATCGGTGCATCCCAACAATCGCGACGGCGTTGCACTTTTGAAATGCACGACCAACCCCGTTGGATGGATCGGGACAGTTTTAATTATTGTTCAACATTTGCATTATGATCCCTTCCTTCTACGGGCCCCCACCCCTCGTGTCTTATCCACCGTGCAGTTGAAGGCTTTTTGATTGATTACTTCCGTGCGGATGAATAATGCAGTATCGTCGGCTACAGTCGTCGCTAAATGGGATCTCTCTCTCTCTCACCAAACAATCAGACAATCCACATCTTGTCAAATCCAAAAGGCAAGCAAAGTACAATTTCCACTTACGTTTGCTCAAAACCTCTTACAATCCTTCCCCAAAACAATCCCGACTCCCTTCATCACCGCAGTGCGCAGCTCGAGCTCCTCTCGCCTCTCGACAGTGGCGCTGCGC
>NC_064874.1:2277500-2292500 GCF_943734745.1 Anopheles darlingi | reverse complement strand
GATCCCTTCACACCGCAGCGAGTTTCTTAGAGACAGAAATATCCTTTAGCGCGACCGTAGAATGAAAGCTATTCCATTACCCTGTTTCCCTTGATAGCTTAAGATATTTCTACACGTTTAAAGGATCGCTATTGATAGTCTTTCCAAACTAATGCATGTCTCTTCATCAATGGTTTTGTTTCTAGTTTCGGAATGTACCACGATACGGCGAAAACCGGTTGTGATCATCGCATCGGTCCGATACTACACATCATGACACCGAGCTTTGAAGCGGACACTATGCAAGTATCCTGGTCTAACTGCAGCCGTCGGGACATTACACACTTCCTCGATCAGGGCCTTGGAAAATGTCTAGAGGATGAACCTAGTCAAGAGGAGTACGAATATCCGGAGCTTCCCCCGGGAGCGATGTACAACGCAGACCTGCAGTGCCGGCTGCAGTTCAATTCTACCGACGAGGAAATGACCGTATGCTCGAAGCTGGGCGAAATTTGCACACAACTGTGGTGCCTTGTGGATGAGGTTTGTACTACGATGCTGAGACCGGCCGCTCCCGGTACGAACTGTGGTCGCCGGATGTGGTGCCAGAATCAAAAGTGCGTCGATGTCGAAGAACTGCCAGCACCGGTTGATGGTGGCTGGGGTGATTGGAGTCCCTGGAGTGAATGCTCACGGACATGTGGGTTCGGTATTGCAAAGCAAACCCGTGAATGTGATCATCCTTCTCCTGCCCATGGTGGAACGTTCTGCATCGGTGAACGAGCACGGTACAAAACGTGCCACTTGCAGCCGTGCCCCATCGGTAGTCCAAGCTTCCGAGCACAACAATGCTCTTCGCATGATAACGACACGATCAAGGGCGAACAGTACACCTGGTTACCGTACTTCGATAAAAGTAAGCTGCCAGAACAATAGCATAAGTCTTATCCATTAATCGAATCATTTTTTCTCCTTAGATGAACCATGTGAGCTTTATTGTAGCAACGCGGAGGACACCATGATTGTGCCGTTCGGGGATACTGCCGCTGATGGAACGCTCTGCAATCTCGGTACGAACGATATGTGCATCGGAGGCATCTGTCGGAGGGTTGGTTGTGATTGGGTCGTAGATTCCAACACGACCGAAGATCGCTGCGGTATTTGTGGGGGTGCTGGAGACACGTGTTACGTGAAGAAAGGAGAAATCGCCAAAAAGCTAAACACCACCGACGGCGTGCAGGATGTACTGATGGTACCCTTAGGAGCGAGAAATGTTCGGATCGAGGAACTAGCGCCCTCGAAAAACTTTATCGGCGTCAGTAAAGCTACCGGCAGTGAATGCTACTTGAACTGCAACCAGTAAGCCACACCATTTCACTTTTTTTTGTATAAAACCTTTCAATGTATCGCTTCCGCTTGCTTCAGGTTTATTCAACTTCCTGGCGAGTACGAAGTGGCTAGCAGCTTGTGCCTTTACGAGCGCGAGAATGAACAAGAACGTCTGAAAATACCGGGACCCATCATGGAGGATATTAACATCTTCGTAAGTGTATCGCCACGTGCTTTTATCAGCAAAATCAGTTCTTTAATCATCCCGTCTATTTTACTATCCCACAGGTCGTTATCAAAAAGAAACACAACCACGTTGGCATACGATTCGAGTATACACTTCCTTCGAACAACGCGCACAATCAATCTATCTACTACTGGAAGCTAACGGAATGGTCAGTTTGCTCGGCGACCTGTGGTGGTGGGCAGCAGTACCGTGAATCGATTTGCTTCCACCGAGGCAAAGGTCCAGTGAACGAAGAACTATGCGTTCGGCATGCGTACGGCAAGCGGCACGAACGGATTGTGCGCGATTGTAACGATGATCCGTGTCCGTTCAACTGGTGGGTAGGACCATGGCAACTGTGTCCAATGACCTGTACTAAGACCGGTGAGCCCGGTCCTGCACGCCGAAGATCGATTCTCTGCGTCGATAGTAACTCCAATGCAAGGCCCGATATGTACTGCGACAATAAACCGCGCCCACCAGACCATGAACCATGTGGAGACGGATTGCCAGTCTGTCAGGACATCAAGAGTGTCCATGTGACCGAATCGGCGGGTACCGTCGGGCCCGAGCAAAGCACCACTTTGCTTCCAGAACTTCCCTCACCCTCAACACTGGCTGACTATGAAGTCAGCAACATCATCTGAAGCTACGATCCGGTGGCGCATCACGGCGCCCGAAGTAAGGCATATGTTATATTAACATTCATTGTACTGCTTCATATTGTTACATTTGCGTGTCGGAGCCCGGTGCTTCGGGATTAAATTATCAGTACAAAACAAAAACCGCTCACGAGCAACAGCGAGCCAACGAGAATGATGAGCTTTCCCTGAGCAGTTTGTATGGCGGTATAAGTGGCGGTTTATTATCATGAAGTGTGTACGTGTGTTTCAGTGTGTGTGTGTATGTATTTTGGATGTATTAAACACTATTTAATAAAATAAATACTTTTTCGTTTTCTTCTCTGGCCTAGAGGCCATGGCATTGCGGGGATCACGACTGGGAGTGCATCGCGCAAAAGAATCCTTAACCACTAGCCAACCAATTACTTCCTGCGGCCTAGAAGCGAGTGTTATCGGGCATTTTTATGAAAAAGGCCACCTTATTTTGAGGCACGTGATAATTGTGAATCCAACGGCTTCCCTTACGCAGTGACTCATCAATTCCATCCTTCCACACTCCCTGCGGTAGATACACTGCAGAAGAAAGAAAGGTAAAGCATTCGTTTAAACGTCTTCGATTCCAACGTGGCAGCAGCGCACTTACCTTCGCGTACCGTTTCCCCTTTCGTAAGCACCGGTGCGACAATCATGCCATCGCCGATGGAAAATTCATCGCTAATGGAAAAACAGTTTACATCCGTCGAATCCAACATCCACAGCGGTCTAATGATGGGTAATCCATCGTCCATGGCAACGCTAGCGTAGCGTTCCAGCATGGGCACTACCGTCGTCTGTCGTATGTTGGCCAGTTCCTTCGCGATAGCCGTGACCGATTCGTCGCGATACTCCGAAGGGAGATGAGTGAAGCGAAGCACCGGTAGGAAGGTGGCCAACTGGAGCCATCGTACGTACAGGTCCTTATCAGGCAGTGGTGGTAGCTCGAACTCGTAGAATGAATACATTTTCTTCAGTTGCTGTGTCGGAAGCACAAAGTCACCGCCTACTGGACCAGGCATGAGGAAGGGAAACCCGATGATGCCGTATGAAAGCATTGTCGGGATTATGGTTTGCAGACCGCTCCACGAGCTGTTCACAGGCGGCAGACTCAAGAAGGCCGGTGGACGCGGAACCATCACGGCACTCGATACACCAAAGATGCTGAGCGTGCCTTCGAAACGTTCCATAAAGTAGTTTTTGAATTCATCCGGATTGACGAGCGTATGGGCGCACTGGTAATACCGTGGGATGTTAAATGCGGTTCCAAAATCCAAAAAGTACGAATCGATTTCCACCGTTTCGGAAATTCTTTTCAACTTCTCCGCCAACCACGGTATCGATGCGTTGTTCGTGACGTCAAGCACTCCCGCACTTGTCGTGCTCTTGTATCGTGTAAGTGCCGGGATGCTGCGCTCGGATTCACGCTCGTAGATCAACAATTTACCGGCGACCGCTTCACGGAAATTACTACTTTCCGTACTGATGAACGGTTGAATCGTGAGGGAAACACGGAAACCACGTCGATGCAAAATGTTCACCGTCTCATCTAACGTGGCAAACCGTTCCGCATCTAGCCGGAAGTCGCCGATAGTCTTCTGCCAAAACTCATTCACGAGAATGTGCCCCAGGCGAAGGTATCCAAGGGCAATGATGCTCTCCGTGTAGTTGTAGATCGCCGTTTCCGTAAGATGTTCCTGCTTAGACGCCGGTATCTGCCAGACTGGTTCTCGAAGTAACGATTTGATCACGTCGTTATCCTTTTCCGTCAGCCCATCCCACAGACTTTTCTGCATCAAACCATTGTGCAGCGATTTCATGTCCGGTCCACTGCAGATCGTGTACTTCAGCTGTGGGTAGCGGGACTGCTTGTTGACGAAAGCAAACTGATCGTTTCTACCTTGCAGACATATCTTGTTGGCGGCTTCCGAGTTAACGCTTACGTACAGCGGTGTCCTCTCGTCCACCTGAATGGCGACTCCTTTCGAGTTTAAGAAATAACGCTTCACTGCATTACCCCATTGGTGCATGTTCGTATCACCGGTTACGAAGGGACTGCTCGTAAACGAAGCATTGCCTAAAATATAGTCATTACCCTTGGTAATGCCTCCACCGTACCAGAAACCACGGTCACCGCCCACATCGAAACAATCGGTCGGAAAAAGACCGTCCAACAAAGCTTCCCATTGAAACGAGTAACACTTGATATCGGGACTTGGCGATTTCACTTGGTTCATGTACAGCCGAGCCTTGGAGTTCCACTCGTAGCAAACGCTTCCATCGTCTTTTAGATCGTGTGGCAAACAGTTGTAGGGTTGCTCGATCGGTAGCGTCTTACCCAATGTTCCCGTTAAAAGATCCGCTCCTTTGCCATCCAGAAGCCGAAAGTTGCGCGTTTTCTTGTGGAACTTGATACTCTCAAAGTATGATCGCGACAGCAGCTTCTGGTTGTACATAACGTATGCATAGCCCACCTATTGCAATGTGTTCGAGTACGAATTGATTAGTAATACTATCCACAATGGTATTAAGATCTTCCGCATACTTACTAGAAAAACGATCACAAGAAACAGAAATCCCACAAAGGCACGCAACTTGTAGTCTTTAGTTTCACGCTTTTTCTTGCGTATTATGGCGGGCACATTCTGTTGTTGGTAAAGCAAAAAAAAGAAGAAAAAAGAAACGGTATGATAATCATCGTGACACGAACTGTTTGACACGAACCGACACTACCCAGGGTAAGGTAGCTGCTTCTTATCTTTTGCGACAAGATAAAGAACTTAGCCAGAACACACACTAAGGCTTATTTGGTCTTTACTAATTGGAGCTCCCCAACCACAGCGTCTTTCCCGCCTACCAAACGACGATAATCACAATCCATTCATGTGCTGAGACGATATGCAATTAAGCCAGCACCAATGATGATAATCCACGGATTCAACACGCTTTGTCAACATTGCTCCGATGCAAACGAATTTGCATACGTTATCATAAATGATGACGTCAAATAATTGATACTGTTAAACGATATTTTGCGACACTTTTCATACCTGCCTTAATCCTGACCAAAATCGGGATTGGGACATCGAGTGTTTGTTCCTATTCACATAACAGACAGAAACTTTTCTTCTACGATTTAATTGCAATGTACGCGATTCATTTTGCTGCGAATCCGTCGGACATTCAAATTTATCCAAGACGAATGTAGTTATTGCAGCATTAGCACTGAAATCTTCAATATTATTCAAACTTTCCAACGAAGCTTCGGCTTTTCCTATCAGTCCTGCAACCATTTTCACCGATTCTGCAACGGACGGCACTTTGCGTGTGGTTCTGTTCCTACTTCACGATTAACTGAAACTCCAAAAGCCTAAATCAACGGCATTTCGCGACCCCCTTTATTCACTCGCCAGGTATGCAGGCAAACAAATGATTTGAACAATCCATTTGGGCTGTTTGCTTATCCACCTGCTAAACGACAACGGACATCACGTTTTCACACATTTTGCGATGATCAATCAAATGCCGTTCCAAAACTATACATGCACACCTCTAAACAAAACCACCAGGTACGCCCGGTTGCCATGTGTTCCGGGTGTACTCACCCCATAACGCATTCAACGCATTCGCCAACGGTTGGATCTAGGATACCTCGTCGTTGCTCACTAGAAACGCTGCGGTGTTCCTTAGCAACTTTCAAGAACTCTTGGCAACCCAAGTAAACATCAGTTTCTCAGCGGCAGTTTAAACGGAAACTACTGTTATCATACTTGGAAAACAGCGTTCCAGCGTTAGAAACGCAAAAATCTGCGTGCGACACATATTCAAGATCCATAATAATATCCTCGAAATGCCGATTCAATCTAAACCTTCGAAAAATTTTGTAAAATCTCAGGCTAAATCATCATACGTTAACGATCTGCCGGTGAAACAGCATCGTCCTGGAATCTACAATCGCCATCAGTAAGTATTGCTTCTCGGTTTGCTGCGCACTAGCAGTTTTGAGTAAATTTCCCAATTTTTAGTCCCCAGGAGTGCGATCTTATGCTGCGATGGAGACCAATCCATTTGCAGCGCGAAGACCCGTACGAGGGGAAAAAGGTAGTGCGGATCATGAACAAGGACAACATTCGTAATCTCCTCATTCCTAGCTCCGACAATTCCGTGTATCCATCATTTTGGACCAAAGAAGATTTTGAGCGGATGCAGGACAAAGCCAAACTGAAAACGTTAGAAGACCGGCTGTCGGAATTCAAAGCTAATGAAATCGAAAAGAAGAAAATGCTTGAAGAATCGGAGAAGCGTAAAAAACGTCTGCAAGAGATCGACCGCGAAAGACAGCAAAAGGGGGGCAAGGTGGGCAATATACTCGACGATGGGAGTGGAGATCGCGATTCGGATACGAGTCCACGGAAAATCATTGATCGAGCCTTTCTGGCCAAGCAAGAGCAAGAGGAGGAAGTTAAACGTGCGAATCGCATCATTCTGGCCGCCAAGTGCCACATAATTCGCGATGCACAGATTGCGGAGAAGCAGGAAATCGAACGCGAGCTACGGGCGGAAGAACTCCGTTTGGAAAAGATGATGCTGGAGGAGAATGAAAAGGCTCTGAAGGAGGAGGAGAAAAAACGGGAGTTTAACAAGGTGCTTACCACGCAGCATTCGGAGGAAATCCGTAACCAGCTGCTCGATCGAGAGAAAATACGCCACAAGGAAGCGGAACGCATCGAAGAGGAGGCTCGCGTGTTAAAGCAGGCGCAGATGGCGATCGCCGAGGAAGAGAAACGGAAGGAAAAGGATCGCCATGATCGCGTAAATGAAGTTCGCGAGGGTCTCAAGAAAGCCTACGAGCTCTCCGCCTACTATAAGCAGGTCGATTTCGAAGAACAACGAATTGCGGAGCTCAAAATACAGGAATACATGCGCCAGCGCACGGAGCGACAGAAGAAGTTGGAATTTGAACGCAAAATTGCGGCAGAGGTACGCGAAAAGGAACATGATCGAATGCTGAAGATTCAACAGAAGCTGCTTGACACCAAATCGGAGCGAAACGATATGGACCTTCGGCGAGGACAAGAGCACATCGAGCGTGAGTTTCGTCGCCGCGAGAAAGAAGCGGCGATCAAGAAAAAGGAACTTGAACAGCAGCTAGCCGTGGCACGGGCAGCCCAGTTGGAGGCGGTGGTATGTGTCCTCGAACGGCCACATCGACGAGCAACATCGTTTCGCATAATGTTTATGTCCTTGCTTTTTAGAAAACCGAACGAGCCATGCAGCTAGCCCGCGATGAGCTGGAGCATAAGAAAACGATCGAAAAGCTGAAGGAGGAAGAGACCAAAGAGATGAACCAGAAGCGGAAGCAACTGAAGCTGCGCGAAAGATATCGAGAGGAGATTATCCAGCAAATGAATCTCAAGGATCAGGAGCGTCGCGAAAAGGAGAGAATCGCGCGCAATGAACAGGCAGCATTATTGGAATCCGAAAGGAAACGCGATAAGTATGGACAATCGAGATGCAATTTCGAAAAACCGGGCATGCCAATAATCGAGACAATACTTTGCTTTTTCAGAAATATCAAAACTATTATCGCCAACAAAATCAAAATGATGAAGGAAAGTCAGGTTCCGGAGCGATTCATCAAGGATGTAGAGCGTCAGCTTAACCTTGGCAAGTAGGCGGCATGAATCATAGACATTTGCATAACCGGTATACTTTGATAATACTTGTGCGTGTGTAAGCAACTCCAAATAAATGTGTTTTAAGCTATCAATCGCCCAAAAATGTTTTATTATTCAGGTCAAAAGGGAAAGTATACGATTGTCATTCACAAATGTATCCATATCTTGCAACAAACCAAAGTGCAATCAGAAAAAAGCCTTATGTGCGATAAAGGGTTCAATTTAACCGCATTGCCGCACCGCACGCACGCACCATCTATTCCGTCCCTCAATTGGCACCTTTTTTTCTTATCTCATCAAAACAATCTTCATGCTGGATATTGAAGCCGCGTCGCTCTTTGCCCACCGAAAGTTCATATCCCCAACCCCAACAGGCCGTTTACTCGCGACTCACCGCGATATCAGACCGCCGACGCTCGCGATAATTTTCTAATTTGCTTCACTTAAACTCAAGACGACTCATCCGAGCGAGATGATGCACCGACGTTCGCACGCAGTCGCGTTCTCTCATACCTCTGGGACAAGGAATCCCCGGCGTTCACAGTATTGGGAATTACCGATTCATTCAAAAACCGGTTAGTTCTTCAAATCCCACGATATTCCTCAAGGAGTGTCGCTTTTTAAGTTGTTGCAAAAAAAATCAATACAACTTGAAATGACCTACAAACTTACCTGCATTTTTTCCTTCAATAAGCTCGCCAGTGAGTTGATGCTGGTGATAGACGCCTGATTGCTCAGCACGCTATGTGTATCGAAGTCGTTGGACATCATTTCCTTATCATTCAACCGTAGTGCCGGCAACGGAGCAATGGAAGATCGTCGTTTGGTCCGGAATAGATTCCTGCACAGATTCGAAATAAGCACAGCCACGGAAAAGGGGAAATGTTGTATAAGAATGAAAAGTTCTAGTTTCACGCTTCACGCTTATCTACACGTTCCGTGGCAATTCTACAACCTTCCTTAACTGAAACAATCGCTTCCTTTACTACGTTTACGGGAACTGGCCTACACAGCGCAACGCTAAAAGCGTGCGTACGACCACGCGAACGTTATCACTACAAATGCGGGAGTGGAATTGCCTCGATCGAAGTAACCCGCCGGCCCAGCTGTTTATTTGTGTAGTCGTTGTCGTCGGAAACATGGACCACCTTGGAACGACTTCCGCGGCCGCGTCGGCGTGTACAGTGACGAACAAATTAACATGAAAGTAAATATCTACCGCCATTGTAACTCGATAAGACCTGGGGAGGTTAACGTTTAACCATTTCCTCACAAAGCCACATTCATTTTTCATTTAGAAAATTTAACAAATTTCACAAGGGTAAATTGAACTTCATAACCACACCCATGACTGTAAGTCATCAAACGATCAGAAGGCTGCAGGCCGTGGCCTGTGAGTAGATAATACTTTCCTAGTGTCTCTCGCGTGAAGCTTCCCGCGAGCGGATTCGCGGAGAGCAGATCGAAAATGAACAACGCAGTCAAGAAATCTCTCAGCAAAGATCAGCACGGAGAGATCCTCTCGAATGAAGGCGTTCTTAAGTTAAACAAAATTCTGCATCGACTGCACTATCTGCATGTGCAGTACACAACCGCTAACGTATTAAATGAACATCCAATGTGTCATACACCGCACAGTTAAACCATAGAACGCTAGAAGGTCGCAACCGCCGATCGAAGGCTATAGCGGCAGTATAGGTCATGATTCCACAAGCCATAAACACTTCATAACATGATAGTGTGGTAGAGTATTTGAACTTCGTAGAGAGTAACTGGTCAGTGTCACTATTAATTCTTGTAATCTTTTGTTAAGTAACTTTTCTAACATCTTACCCATCTTGGCCAAAGTGACTAAAGGTAGCGTATTTAGCTTCCAAGACAGGATAAAAGATTTCCGATTCAGATTCATTAACCGGTGGTGTAACCACTATATCACACATTTTAAAACACCCAAACAATTAACAGAGTTAAAACGTATTAATTTAATTTAAACTATACAAGAGAATCGTGCAAAAGCTGAGATTTCACCAAAGGAACACGTCGTTCCCTATCACCATCGATTAGAAGACTGCTGATTGTATTGATAGGCCTGGCTACCACTCGTATAAACTCTGATCACACGCGTTGCCGTTCGAGGTAATCCTTTTGATGTTGAGGGACAGAGTGAAAGAGATGGCACGCTGCTTACTAATCAAAAACGTTTGCCGTACGATTAAATATCAAGCAAGTGTTGTGGCCACTGCAGAATAGCATTCTATCGGCGACTCCTCACGTTTGCGATATTTGATAAACATGGCGTATTTATGACTGAGCTGCAGTATCACTGGATAAAGGTTGATGCAATCGTTCTTCAATTTCTTATCTACGACATATTTTGAAGTATACCTGGTCGGCATTTTGACTTCCTCATCGCTGCTGCTTTCGTCGTTGAAATGTAACATTGGTTTCAGTTTATTGGCCGACAGCGGTATGTCGGGTGTTGCTGTCGTTCCATCGGAGTAAGAAGTTGTGCTGCTCTCATCCTCGACCTACAATAAAATATTTCGCTGTATTAAATCAAATCAAGTAAAAAATAATTTCGCCCTATCAAACCGGCGATGTGATGCCGTTCAAGTTTGAGCTCGAAGTAACATAATTAGTAATGAAAATATCATCCCATCAGCCTTCCGAGGTGCCTTTGTTATTCGATTAGCGACCAAGATCTAAAGGGTAATGGGGCTATTTGATAGACGAATCGGTCGTGGATGCTCTCAATATTTGCCAACAAATTACCGAGCAGTACAATGGAACCACCGCGCTGACAATCGTGACGTAAAAGTAGTATGTATGGTTGAGCGATTCCAGAAAATGAGTTAGAACTATTGCTCGTGGGTATAAGCCGTAGTTCGTGCAACAGGGTTTAAGTAATCACAGCACTTATTGTGATAATCATGGCATTGAGCCATATTGGAGTACCATCACGCGATAAGTAGTCGTCTGTACAATCAATTGCATTCGTTTTTTGAATGGAAAACTACACATGAAAATGCCAATATTCTTAAAATGTTCATACTATGATAATTGATGGCTTATTCGTCTTGTTGTATGTTTGCAAAACAAAGAACAATTGAAGTAGTTGATACTCACCATTATCTCTTGTTGGGCAATTGATTCGATTTTCTGCAGATCGTTCACGTTCAGTGACGGCAGAGAAATGGAATTTCGACGTAGTCCCCTAGACCGTTCTTCCGTGGATATTAAATCCCTCGCCTCATCTCTGGCTTCGTCAGAGAGATCGCTAAGCAAAAAAGGCCGGACTCCTGCTATCACTTGATTGCACATTTGACTATTTTCACAATTTTCCTTACCTATCTTCAGCTGTATTGTTTTCGATGGACACTTTAAGCTTTCCCTGCATTCTTCGTTCAGCCAGTGATGGGCCACCGGTGCCTCCACGGCTTACAAATGCCCGCGCAAGATTTTCTTGGCTCTCCGTCATCATATCGTCCTCGCCGACGACTGACCGATTACTACCAGTCGCGCCAGTGCTCGATCGATCGACAGCCCTGAGCCACTCGTCGCCGTGATCTGAATCGACGAAAGGGATTTTCTCCTCCACGATGGCCCGGTACGGACCCTCCGCCCTTGCCGGCTCATGTTGCCGCCTGATAAACGATGACGAACCCTCTTGTTGCATTCCGCTCGTGTCCGCTCGCAGTGACCTCGCAGATTTGTTAGCACCGTCGTCTTTTTGAATCGCTCACAGGTGAATCCACTCTTCGCTGTGTCCAAGTTACTCACTCACAATATCTGTTATACACTAACATATTTCCAAAAAATCAAGATAAATTATTTAAAATAGCAAAAGATGGATGGTAGGTGTGGTACTGATGCAACAACAATAGTTCCCTATTACATTTCCAACTACTTTGACCCACTGTGCGTTCGAAGTTGAAATCCTACCCGAGACCACGAATAAGGTAACGCATCACAATCGTCACGTATCTTATTTATTTTTTTCCTCCTCATCGATGCCACGTTATGGACTCGGATTGAATGTCACCATCGGAACGTTGATAGAGAAACCACTCGATGTGAAGCTAACCGCAATGAGCACGCCACTTGGAATGTTCAAAGCATAGTTTACCGTGCGGCGTGGGTCTTCGACGCGGCCCTTGCGAGCTTAAACAAGCGTTTCACTAGTTCACAAAAGGCGTACACTCGATATTAGCTTTATTACACTCATAAGCATACCTGATAAGATACGAAAATGATCCACGGCGAGCTCGCTAATCCCTGATCGTTTAAATTTGTTTGAAATTCTTTGAAGTGATTCGTATCATTATCTTATCTTTGCGGCCGGAGGACTAGCTCTGATCGAAACGCACAAATCAGTCGCTCCCCTTCGAGTCCGAAGTCAGTTCCAACGCTGATTCCTTTTGTTCTAATTTGTAGCCAACATATCGGTTTGGACTCCTCACCTGTTTAGCACTGGTCTGTTAAAAATGGCCACCGTGAAAATTAGGCACATGGGAATAAGGCGACGTAGTGTAAGTGTATCTTTCTGTGAGTCTTTGAGATCGAGATGCACAAGCTAGCCCAAGCTACGAACTCCTCAGCTGGACTAAACGATACGCGTTCGACGCTTGGGGGGACAGTTCGAACCGAGTATTTCACAAACCACCTGGCGTGTGCTGATTCTCCATCTCGATTAGTCAGGCAGAAGACGGTGCTTGTCTATCAGCCATTAGTGCGACAGCGCATACAAGCATAGCGAACGAACCTTATACTAGCACAGCATGTTACCTTCAATCTCTGGAAATGGAAGCAACACTTCCTACTACTCCTCTAAGCAGTTTTAAATGTGCTACTTGCGCCACCAAATGACCACATATGTCAACAGCGGTAAAACACTCGACCGAGTGTGTGTGTGTGTGGGCCATCAACTGGACGATAATGTGAATTGATTGTTTATCATAACCAAACAATTGAACACCATTACCGTTGACGCCTATGATAACGGCCTGAGGCCCATTGGGTTGTCTGTTAATACGCGACTACCGATAATAGCCGAGCAGGTTGTAAAATGTTTCACTTTTTCATTCGGATTCCAACTGAAGGTACTTGAGGATGCTGGACAAAGTACAACATCGGATTGAGTAACACAAACGCCGGATTTCGGATATCATTACTTCTAAACTTCTCATCACCACGTCAGCAAATACGATCTTCTGTTAGCATCATTTTAAAACTTTATAGAGTATCACTTTTAAATACAATAAATTATTACATTTTGGGTGTAATTTTCATGGTCGCGCTATAATCTGTGCCGAGTGTTATTAATGTATTTATAATTAATTCATGTATTCATTTATCAGGTTTTTTGCCATCATTACTCTGCAAAGGATCTGATGTACTGTAACAGTTTCGCCTTCGATTTCATTTATCTAAGATTATCCGCAAGATTGTTTGTAATCGACATGGACATATATAAAACACAATTGAACTATCACGCTACCTGTTAGTGTTTGTTTCACAATCCTTGCTGTTTGTTCTCCCAAATCATTGGATTTTATGTCCCGTCGGTTTCTTATGCTTTGCGGAAGAAAGGGCGAATAAGCGGAGCGATTGTACCCTTTGTAACATAACGTGATTCAAGCGTGGATCAAGTGCCAATTTTCACGAGATCAGTCATCGATAAGACATGCTATGATTCACATACGTACTCAGAGGAATCTCGTGTCCTCATTTTGTGAGACAAGCTTGTCTGAATTACCTTTCGATTAGAGTGCATTGTACATTCATTCATGCTAGAAGCCGTGCTTACTTTACAGCCTTCTGAAACAAGATTGTTTGATTTCACTTCATCAACGATCGTCTTTCAAACTTGTGTTCACTGTTCTGTTCACCTATTCAAAAGTGTTCTTTATTCCCTCCTAGCGCACAATCAGAAGCATTATTCTTGGTGTTTCGGTGAATCCCCCGAGAAAGAAGATAAACAAAAGATGGCATCGATTTCCATTCGATTCGAGAAAGGGATGAAATTTAATGTTTCCAATTTCACGTGAATCAAGCTTGCGGTAATACTGCATTTTCCGATAATGGTTGATCCTGGTTTGATTTCTTTTTTGTTCACATTACACCTAAACATTTTGTCAGATCCCAAATCGTTAAGACTAGCTTCACATCAATGCTACAAGAGCATGAGATAGCATTTTCCAGTTAGACAATTTTTAATCCTTAGTTTTGCCAAACAGCCCAACAAATCGAGCCCGACGATCAGTGAAAGATATAACTATCCGAGACCTTTCTAGCCAGAATAAGAGCTTAACATCGTTTATGCCCGAGTACTTACAATTTGATTTTTTTATTATTATTTTTGCAATTGTTACTCCAACTTAAATAGCCCGTTGATATGCCTGTTTGTTATGCTATTCATCCGTATGTAGTCTGTATCACAGAAAAGATAAAATACGTTTCCAATAATAGTAACTTTACCTTTAAACAATTTTAATGTAATCGAAAACCAAGTAATTTTAAGCCGACTTTGAATTAAAGACTTGTGTAGCGCAAAGAAAATGAGGAATGCATTTTTTGTTTGCTGAGAAAGTATTCCTCCAATTTAGCAACTATTTCAAATGGTTCTATCTGCTTTCAACACACCTTTCGGGGTTCATCTTCCACACAAAAGCATTCCAAGGAGAGAAATAAGCATAAAAAGAGAGCTTCCGTTTCACTGTTTCGAGATACGTCTAACGGGCACTAACTCCTAGCTTTAACTAGTTGGTCATCTACGATCGGCGACAACGACTTCTACATATATATAGTATCTCTGTTTTTTCCATCCTGAATCGTACGCTTTTCGTGGAATGATTTTAGTTTTATTTTAAAGACATAGTAGATTCGTTCATGTTCAATTGCATTGCTTTTAGTTATCTTTACAATCTTCAATCCATTTCATTTACGAAACGTCTCGTTCGCTACAAGAGATTCCGTTGGCCACAAGTCTGCAAACGTCTGCGTGCCGTCGGTATGCGATAACAATTTTTTTGTTTTCATCAACAACGTCCCATACTTTAACAAGAGACGAGTTTACAGATGTGGCTCACCAAACGGTAACATGCAACGAGAACGTTCCTTTTCTTTGCACATC
>NC_064874.1:2255000-2270000 GCF_943734745.1 Anopheles darlingi | reverse complement strand
AATAAACTTATGCAAACCAACAACGAAACACTTTAAGCACCTTCTTCGTCGACCTTTGATTCATTTCAATCGAACAAAAATCGATTGATACACTCACTACGGGTCAAAACACAACACAGGGAGTAGGCGGAACTGTGAGTTGGGCAAATGCTTATCACGGATGCGGGACAGGTACTAATCAAACCACGATTCGTTTCGGGTAGACCGAATTCCATACTGATAATCTCTCTTCTTTTTGCTGTTTTGCGGCGGAAAGTAAAAATACGATGTGTGTATGTGTTCGATATTTATGATAGCCAATGTGATAGCGCGATAAGGTGGTGTCCAGTTGGTAGTAATGGAATGTCGCTAAGTGGGAATAGAAAGGCTTTGATCGTTTTACCTTAAACTTGGCATGCACAATAAATGACGCAGTCCAACACCCAGAATCTGTATGATTTGTGCATCCTGCGGAAGGAGAGGTCCATTTTTATGCAAAAGGTAAGGAGATGGTGGAAAACAGTTGTTTTAGCACTGGCGAAAGTTAGACGCCATCCATTGTCTATACAAAGCGAAAATGCACGAAACGAACACACATCGTGATCCGACGAACCATAAGGAACATAGAATATGTCAACGACTCGCAAAAGACTAAACCACACAAAAAACCCTTTAAGCTGAAGACACAGTCAATAGGAACAGGATAACGCATCATGAGCGCAGACACGCGTGCACACCGTATCACTAAAACTAAACATAAAACGATACGATAACACTCCATATACGGAGTTTAAGGAACTTGAGCTTACCATGAGGAATGGTCGACTTCTAACGTACCACCTAATCGTACTGGAAGAGACTCTCGAGGAACATGCAGGCTCAACTGTGGTATTGAGACAGTAAACACCCGTTCACGCAATTTTTCCCGGACGAAAAGTCGAAGAATCTTAAATGGAGCCTTAAACCACAGCGGTGCCGTAACGATAAGAACTTTTTTCAAGCGTGCCGGATAGCCACCCTGTAACGAAAAACAGAACAAATAATAGTTAAGAATCAATTCATATTTCATTATTATATTTTATCACGAAAGATACTGGAAAGTTTCTCCCTTGGTAGTGGAATATGACTTGGTGCGCGCCACTTGAGTA
Organism: Anopheles darlingi; assembly: GCF_943734745.1. Lineage (NCBI taxonomy): Eukaryota > Metazoa > Arthropoda > Insecta > Diptera > Culicidae > Anopheles > Anopheles darlingi. Next base: position 2,268,873 of record NC_064874.1, on the reverse strand, counting down.
GCAGCATTGTGACACAAGTAAATAGCATATATTGCTCGAGACAAACAATACAAATGTATATTCCAAACAACCAATTCCAACAACGAGATAAGCAAATAGTAATGTAGTTCAGGGTGAAAACCAATAATTGCAAATAGAATTTCATTACAAATTTTGACTATTTTCTTTATGGTCAACCGCAGTAGCAATACAATTGAAAATATGTCGTTGATATAAACAAATTCCAATCGACGTTACCCTCTTTTTATCACCAAATCATCATTTCCACATTTCTTAAATATCAAATATCAAGCAGGTACCTGAAAGTACCTTTCGTCATAAATCCTATGAACTTTTATTTAGTTACGACCAAAATATGTAGCAAAAAAATCCTGGGACACGAAAGGATCCGCAATTGCCACGCAAAGGACACAAAATGACTCATTCCTGTTTCGGTGAGGGGGGATTGCGGTGTGAGTGAAAATCTCAATCCAAATTTTCTTTGGTGTGTGTTTAGTTTCTATGGCGGTGCACAAGGGACGCCGGCCTTGCCTCACACCGCATTTTTGCCCAACATGCTGCTCGCGTCCTATCTGATAATAACTGTAGCATAACGCAATTTCATTTATACGACAAAATCCTAAGCTCAAAGAAACCCCAATTTGGGAGAGAAAAACGATAATATTTGAGGGAGTTATATTGTTTGGAAATGAGAAATTTATCCGTTCTCGCTGGCGAAACCATGCCTGCGGCCGTGTACATTTTTGGTAAAACGAACATTTCTGCTAAAAATATACAGTTCACTTCTCCCCGGCAAGCCGGCAGCGGATGTGAAGCACTTTGGCTTGTCCTTGTATCGGGTTTAACCAGCTGAACTAGGCTCGTTTACGTAGTTTGGCAAAATGCCACCTCCGTGTAGCATTTTGAACACAAAACTCTTTCTTTTATGTACGGCAGAAACTCAGATGTAAATTGGATTACTGCTGACCTATTTCCAATGAATAATAAAAGCACATATACTGATCAGTAATCAAACACTGTCCTTGCACAAGGACATTGTCTGTAATTCCATACGAATTCAAGAGATAAAGCCACCAACACATAAAAAATGCTACGAACTGTTATAATGGAACGATTTCGATTGCTTTCGCGAGAAAGCATAGGGTCACATGGTTCGAAAATTCTCTGCTTCACTTCACACTGCTACTCGCATTCGTAACAGTCAATTAGCATTTCACAACTGCGTTATATAAATTTTATCTCGTCAAGTAAATTTCCACCTGGCGGCTATCATCAAAATCTGCATCGAGAGGAATAGAATTTGTTGCTAACCTAAACGAATTAGGCAACAAGGTCACAGAACACAGATCTATTTTTAAGAAACATTGAGGATGTATGTCCTTTATAGAGTACAAGATGAATCACAACACCAAGCACACCTGTGTATACAAACACGCATACACGCACATGTACGCAATTCTGCAGCATATATTACACATTTAGATATTCTACATAGCGACTACTTTTGCCATTCAACTACACTGCCCACGATTTATGAAATAAGTTTAGCAAAATCACATTTTCCTTCACGCACTGCTGTGTCACAACATTTCGTTAGATGCTACCGATGCGATAGGATCCATTATCCTTGTTTATGGGGTACTCCGGACTCCGGAAAATCGATTATTTCTAGCTACAACATTGCATATTCTTATGCTGTGTACTCATAACTTTCATTACAAACACATCACTGGTGGAAAAGGGTAACTTTTTTTCTTATACATTTATGTGATTCCATCATTGATTTTCAATCGAACATAACCGATTCCATCAATATATGCTGCTTCGGCAGCATCAGTAGCAACTACGCAGATGTACAGCCATAGATATCATCTAGGTTACCTTTGATCAACCATTGGACAGGACATTCCGCGGCGAAAAAAGAGGGTGAAGGTTTGCAATCACTTTAGATGAAGTTTTCTGTATTCGCTGTTGCGTACTTTTGTTCAATTAATTCAGTTAAACTATCCGCAGACACAGCCACTAAACCACATATTTTCACTCAATCGCACACGAGACTCACGCCGACCGTACTGTGCACAATCAGTAACCGCAGTAGTAGTAGCAAGTGACAAAAATATTAAGGGTTGTTTTTTAAACACCGCGAAAACATCCCTACTCACCGCTTGCACAATTGACCCTGCTGGCGCACGTTCTCGCATATCTGTAAATATGTTTGTATCCCAAATGCGAGGGGAAAGCATAGAACACGCGTGCGCAATTGTCGCGACACGCACACAAGAGAATACGACGAAACAATTGTGTCTGCACAACGCATGCGCGATTAATGAATGAACCAACACCACAAAAAACCAACGTGCTTCATACCGTCGACGTTGGGTTGTACGTCGCCGTTAAGATGAAATGCTAAAATTATACTTTCACAAACAATCGAATAAAGGAGACGGGCGCCGGATGGTCACACTTGTATCCTAGATTCAAAATTAAGTGTGCCATTCATTCGAAAAGAGCAAATCGCGCAAACCAAACCGTTTTGTGGACCGTATTTTCAGTATTTAAACGCAGGATATGTTTTGTGAATTAGAGTGTATGGTATTATCGTACTTCCGTTGTTGCCAACCGATTCGTGGGATGATCAGTTACGGGTGAGTAATGCATGTATGCGTCACCTAGCATTGTCAAATAAGGATTAACATCGTTCCGTCCGTTGCCGAATATCCACAACTACAATTGATATACCGTTACCTTCGCTTTCCCTGTGTACTAAGATACTGGGAATGGGTGTTTGTAATTCATAGACGATCTTCTTTTCATTTAATACTTTTCATTAAACTAAAAATAATAATAGAAAATATTTTCTATTATTCATTGATACATCGATCGCACAAACAAATTACTTGGCTATAATTTGAAAAAAGCGGATGAATCAATTCGAGGAACTGGACGCATGCGTGAGATTTGTGTTTGATGCGCAATTATTGAGAGACAACTGAATGGTTATTGCGATGTTGCGAGTAGTAATCTTACGATTCACGACAGTCTAACTAACCGAACAACGAAATCAGCTGCCTTTGGTAAAGGAAATTTGATTCACCATCAAATGACATCACATCTGGTGAGATCGCAAGTTTCCTTGTTGAGAGCTACATACCAAACGAAACAAACGCCGACTGGACAAAACCGTTCAATCAGACCGCGCCAACAGCATTCTTAAAGGCTAATTAAGTAGAATCATCTATCGTGCCTGTGTACGTTAAAAGTGAACCGAACACAAATTTTTGAGTAACAGGTGTCGCTTATAAAGAATTCCTAAGTATAGCTTGCCTGCTTCAGTTGAATGTTGTGTACTCTGCCGCGTGTATTGCAGCGGCTAACGAAGCTAAAGCAGTATTCCGTCAGATAACGTATATAAGACCACTTCCGCTGATCACAGTACGGTGAACGCACGATGGCACAAGCACGCGGCTGGCAACCTAGCACAATATCATATGTGAGCAATGAGCCGCGTGTTTCAATCAATCACTTCCCCCAACATACACACGGTCGGGCACGAACTCTCCACGATCCCACACACATAAAGATAATACTCGGCTGGTGACACCGCGACAAGGCCAAAGCTACCAGAATTATGACGAACCACGGGCGCAGTGCAGCGCAACGCCGCGAACTGTTCGACCACCTTTACGCCAATCAACTAACGTGGGGTTGGCTGAGCGAATGGGATACCGGCTTAGCGGCGTCGCGCCGTCGCGGCAGTATTTCCTACCGGCAGCACTACTACTACTACCAGCGACTTAACTACACAGTTTTCAAAAAACAAACATTAACCCAAGATGCGACCATTGTCACTTGACATCCAACGAGGAGCCGAATAAGTCGTAGCTACGAATGAACAGCGTTCGCCAACTCAAACTCAATGCAATCAAAAGTACTGAATGAAATCCATGCTGTTGAAAATATGAGATTCTACACAATCTCAGCATCGGTTCTGCTGTCAATGACAACGGGTAATACTTTAATCAGGTATTATTTCAGGTGCTATCAATCAACCGCAACCTTCAGTATTTCAATCGTACGCCATTTCTTATCAGCTACATCTTGCTCTACACAACCAACAGAAGTAGCGTGATTATGAGTACTCACCTTCAATAGAGTTAAAATTTTCTGCGACAGATCGTAATCAAAGTTGGAATACTTGGAGGTGCTCATATCGTATATGAACACTAAGCCAGCCTTTTGCGTTTCAGTGCTTTGCAAGGCAACATCCAGCTGATACACGACGCCCTGCAGAGTGGTTTTGTGTGTCACCGTCATTGGGTAGTGCAAGTTGGCCGTAAATAGGGCAATTGCTGCTCCGCTAGAATCGCGTCCGGGCTGTGGTAAGGCAAAAAAAATCGAAACCAAAAACAAAACATATCAAATTAGATTATTTGGGTTGTAGTTAGAAACATGAGTATATCGTGTCCAGGGTGTCTCCTAAGCAGAATGCATTTTTGCATAACTATAACACAACAGTCCGGTATGCGTGCGTGTGCGGATATAAATAAAAATGTGAATCACGAACGCACGTGCTTGTCCGTTCGAGACCTTTTCACAATATCGATAAAACGTGCTGTGTTGACGCATAGAGTGTCATAGGAAAGGTGTGTAAGGGTGTGTAAAGGTGTGAAAGTGTCTGGCGTCACTTTCTCCTTGACTAATAAACTAAACATCGTCTTCTGCTATGCCCAACCTCAGACAACGTAATGGACGCATTTTATGCTCTTATCAATTTATCTTGTTGGTTCCGTGTTATCTTGAGCTGCAATCCAACATCCGGATACTTACCAGTATAGTAAACTTGCCGGTCTCCAGCTCAGTTCGCAGAGGGTTGCTCATTGGGTCAAACCCGTACAATCCTTCTCGCTGTCGAATCAGCTCATGCTGTTCGTATAGAGACAATGCCCTGGCGATGTCATATTTGCGTGCTAGTAGAAATCTCGTTGCAACTGCTGGCGTTACAGCTTTCCGATTCGGATCGTTGTTTGAACTATTGATGCGATCGATAAACTGTTTCACAGCCTGCGTACGAGAAGAGACAAGAGAATATTGTTAAAAAGGAATAATCTTATTATCATGAAACGATTAAACTGAAACGATGAAACATGAAACGAAAACAACTTAAAATAGAAATAGCAGATGACGCTCTAGAAGGAACCACACGAAGCATCGACCTTTGTCGGGCGTAACGCTTTAGAGCTTGTGGCTGAAGTGACTTGATCCGGAACGAATAACACACTTCTTTGCAAAGCTGCTTCCTATGTGATCGCCTTCGTTTTATGGCATTGGCTCCTACACAAACAATATTACTTTTATAGATGGTATACCTCGAGTTTGAAGAGAAATCCTATAACTCCTTAAACTTTCCATGGGCTTCCTTTCGTTGTCCATTTCTTATTTTAATTGAATCTGTTTTTTAGGCAGCTTTAGGCTCCATCCAAAATCCATCAATTTCTCCAGCACCAGTACGTTCGACGTACGTAGAGCATCATCCGACCGATTGTGTTCGGATTTCGTTGGCTTTCAGGTAAATTGCTCCGGAACACCCTATTCGGTGCGCGTACGAATTATTGCCAGTCAGCTGTTTCTTCGCTACCAATCGCAGTTGGCGAGATGTGCGATGCAGATGTGCGATAATGGAGGAAAGTAACAATGAAGATCTCCTCGGTACTCTCTGGTGAACGAAACCATACAATATGATGATGGCTGTATACGCACATACAGTGTCGGACATAAGTTAAGCAACTGAGTCAAGGTGTATGAAAAAGTGTTCAAAACTTTAGTTTTCAACCAAACTGTGCAATTTCCGACTCAACTACTGAAAAGGGTACCTATTTACGATATTTTGGGACGATTTCAGTTATTAATTTTTCTTTAAATAGCGCATTAGCACGATGGTTTCAAAAAAACATTGTTTTTTCATGCGACATAAGTTAAGCAACTGAAAGATATCAATTCGTATATACTGATTTTTTCAGTATTTCGTTGCGAATCCGTTATTTTTAATTACAGCTACACTTCTTTTGGGCATAAATTCAATCAATTTGTTGATCGTTTCTTTCGGAATTTCACTCCAAGCCTTGGAAAGATCCTCGAACAATTCAGTACAGTTTCGATATGAAACATTCGTTCTTACTCGGCGAATTACAATTTTTCACAAATGTTCGATTGGGTTTCAATTGAGTGAGTTAGTTAGCCACGATAGAACTACAATTTTGTGATCTTGGTTTATTTTATTTTTGCATTTTTGCAAGTATCGTTCGGGTCATTGTCGTGATGATATTTGCAATTCGACGGAATTAGCGGCAAGCATGAGGAAGCATCACACTTTCCATGATGTCTCTGCACATTATTCCGTTGATAATCCCTCGAATTCAATGAAATTGTCCCATACCTTGCCCAGAGAAGCATCCCCAGACCATCACACATCTTCCGCCATGTTTAATAGTTTTCGTGCAATATTGCGGATTTAGTCTAGTACCAAGTGGCCATCGAGCTCGCTTCATATCACCCGAATTAAACAAATTGAATATGGATTCATCACTAAGCAACACTATTTTTTAATATTGAGACATCCCAGATCAAACAACTCATCGCAAAATGAAGTTGTACCTTCGATGTTGATGTACGGCTTTTTTGTTGGCTTGCAACTGAATAACCCACGGTCTCCCAATCGTTGCTGAATGGTCTGGGAGCTAATATCCAAGCTTAATTTACTTCTTATTTCCATTCCTGATGCAAACGCATCTTTGGTCGAATACCATTTGATAATGCGGTCCATTTTGGGTGAAGTTTTTCAAAGACGAACAGGACGCAAAGCCGTTTCAACAGTTTCTTTTGCCTTTTACGAGTTATTAAATGAGAAACTACTGATTTATCTATGCTATAAGCTTCAGTAATGTGTTTCTGAGAGTTTCCCTGAGTCGCTAGTTTCATTTCTATTTTGTTTTTAATCGCTAGAATAGATATTACGCGACATTGTTTCGTTTTGAATGTAACCGAGTGTATCGGGTGTTCAAAGGCAAAAAGAATACTAAAACTTCATAAACCTTGACAGATTTAGCAAGCTTACACGCCAATAGACTACTACTATGCAGAAATTCCACATGTGATGATCAATATTTTATTATTTTTGCTCCAAAATAGCCAGTTGCTTAACTTATGTCGCATGAAAAAACAATGTTTTTTTGAAACCATCGTGCTAATGCGCTATTTAAAGAAAAATTTATAACTGAAATCGTCCTAAAATATCGTAAATAGGTACCCTTTTCAGTAGTTGAGTCGGAAATTGCACAGTTTGGTTGAAAACTAAAGTTTTGAACACTTTTTCATACACCTTGACTCAGTTGCTTAACTTATGTCCGACACTGTATGTAGCATCCACACCAATCATACCCAGCTGTATAACGGTGCAAATTCAAAGTGCAAAGCGGGCAACACACGAGAGTGCGCGCGGTTCAGCTTACACTACACTAGATTAATGCAGTAACGGGCATAATTTGATGCTGAACAGCATATCTCCAATGAAGCGGCGAACTTAGGCCAGGTCGGGACATCATAAACAGTCGAAAGTTCAGGAAACCGATGGGAAACATAGTTTCTTCTTTTCGATCGATCGAAAATACGTTGAAGGATGTGAATTTTGTTCCGATATAATTAAGTTAAAATTTCCATTACTCTCCATTGCATACTAAATGACCCTACGAAGTAATAGAGAGATATCCTAGCGCAAGAAACGATCAAATAGAAGACAAAAAATACAATTGCTCGTAATATGTGCTAACATCAATACCGGTAACCCAAATGCATTGGGTGAGACGGTAGCCAAACTTATGGAAAAATTATAAGAACCCGTTCGATGACCGACATATGCTCCCAACGCTTTTAATGCCCTAATGTTCCCCTTCGTCAATCGTCCGGTGATGCAGCAGCACAGCAGCCGGGATGAACTCAACCGGTAGCAGGGAAATGTTACTCCGACCACTTCCTTTCATAATTTTTGTTCCCATTTTTGCATATGACTTCACACATTCACGACGGAAACCGCAACGAAAATTAAAATCAAAGATAAGATAGTAGCATCCGTCCTTAGAGTAAAGAGCGAGCTCCGTTTTTTCCCTCTCGTCTCGGCACTCTCCAAACCGGAAAAGCAGGTTTTCCTGCAAATTTCTTCGCCTGCACCACGGTCGGCTAAAGTATGTTAACTCTATGCACATCGTTCAGTGCAAACGCCCGATCTTTCTCTAAACAAAACGTGAGCTTGTAATACTGAAGCACACCACGGTCCAGAAGTGGGACACATAAGGTTTATTTGGAACCATTTCCAAGCGGACTTCCCATAATGAGCACAAAACCAACAGTACTATCTATACGAATGCGCGGGTACAAGTTGATTGCTTAAATTTTTTAATAACAATATACCATACTACAGGTTTAGCGAAATTATACCTTCAACGCCCACAGCAAAACAAGATCCATAACTGTAACCTTATTCTTTTTCTTCATTATCACAGCACAAACGTTAAACAGTAAAACAATAAGTAGAAACTCATATACTTAATAACTACGTAAAAGAAGCAACTTTATCACAATTTCTTCACACACAGGAATGCCCGCAGGCCGATATCATTTAAATTTTGCATAAAATTAAATCATGAATCATCTTTAAACAAAGCACCAACGAAAGAAGCACCAGCATTTCTCGATCAGCCTCAAGGCGAACATACTACCGCTGACCCGAGAAACAAATTTCGGGATCTTTCACTTTCACATTACACGCTTTACGGCATCATATTGGCGACAAATATATTCGCGACTTTATCAACTGTATGAGGAGTAACAGCAGAAATAGTTAACTTCTCTAGCGACAGATTTCATTTTTCACTAGCTGGAACATTTGTATCACTTATTCCGTAGTGTGATCATCACGACGGTAGAGCTACAGTATTACTTCATTTTTTATATTCAGCTGTAACCCTAGAGCGATATTTCTTCAACACAACACAAACGGCACAGTCCAGGAACTGTTGAGATGAAATTACTTTCTTTCTTTTCGTCATACTCGATCTCGGTGCGTGGTCACAAAGTAAGTGTACATGATCGCAGCCGCCGGAATACTAAGGCTCTTGCTTGCTGATATGTGTGCTGGTTGCCCCAACATGATCGCTCCAGGAAAAGCCTCGAGCTCGATCGTACGAGAGCGACGAGAGCAACTTGAGCTTGATGATGTGCTTCTTCCACCCGTTTTGAAACGTGGTTCAAGGGTACCGTTCCAGCAGCTACCGCAGAGCAAAAGATGATCACGCTTTCAACGATCGTGCGTGCTCGTTCAATTTAATCGCAAACTTTGTTCAACGGCCACAAGGGTTACAATTCTTAGTTATCATTTGCGATTTAAAGAAGTTGATTTTATAACACTACTGCAGCATCTAGCTTGCAAAAGATGGGTTTGTGCTGTGTCCTATATTTGGAAGATTTGCTGCTGCTTTTCATCTTCGGTCGTTTGCTTTTCTCTTCCGATCGCAGTTGTCTCTCAAATTTCTCTTTCTAACCACTTCTTTCTTGCTCTTTCCTTTGCCATTTTCTCTTTTTCCATGCTTTACCCTTACTTTTCTGTTTCTCCTTCCGCAGGAACCACTTCTAACCCTTTCGGTGTGAGCGTTTCTTCTCTGGGCGTACGCGCACGATTCGCGGTTTCCTCTTAAATTTTACTCGTACACTGCTTGTGACGATCTTTCTGCTGTTTGCTCATGGCCTCGCTTTTCGCGACGGTTGAGGCTTTGTTGCCTTCTTCATCTTATTTTAATGGAGGGCTACGCGAACACACACGACCGGATGTGAGCAGCATCAAAGAGAAGCAAAACGGGAACACAGCAAGCCGCACGCTCCTCTGAATATCCTCCATTCCATGATCGTCAAGCTAATATTGAGCGGTGGTGGTCCCATTTCTATGGTAGCCTTAGCAACCATTCTACGGTAAGTATTTGTCTTTGCGACTGTTTGTAATTTTTTAGTAGTCATTGCGGGTTTCTTTAATATCTCATTTATAGTACTTGGGTAGTGGCAAAACTTGAACAGAATGGATGAAATCGTTCGCCTCAACATAAGCAACTCGCATAACGATGCTGTTTCATTTGAGCAAAAATTTAACCGCACAATCTCTATCCCGGAGTTGAAGGTGAGATAAAGCGCGCTGCTGTAGCCGCAACGCATATTCTTCAGTCAAACAAAATATTCATCAGGCTGCTTATCATTCACAGAGTAAGCTACAAATGCTAACAGGAACGAGCGCGGCTGGCATGGCGCTGGAATTGTACAGGGACAATAAATTGCTTAACACAATCGTCGACTCCGACGAACACCCTACTCTGGCAGATTACCCCGTGCGTGATGGAATGCGCATCCATGTGACGGGATGCTGCCTGTGGCAGACGGATGCACCGGTTCCCAAATTTGAACTTTCGCAAGAGGAGTACGATGGTCGGAGGGACAGTTTACGCAGTTTCTTAAAGCAGAATCGTTTGGGAAAGTACAGCGAAGAATCTCTAGCAAAAAGCGAAGCTCCTGGCACTGAGGAAACGGATAGTAAAATGAAGCTCGCGGCGGTCGGAGCTAGGTGTCGGGTACAAACAAAGTTCGTCCCTCCACGACTAGGAGAGATTATGTACGCGGGACGATTGCCGGGGAAATGCGGGTATTTTGTTGGCGTGAAATTTGATGAACCCGTCGGAGTGAACGACGGTTCCGTCGACGGAAAACGGTACTTTCAATGTGCCCCAAAGTACGGCAGCTTCGTTGCGCTGGAAGCGGTAGAAGTAGGCGACTTTCCAGCTCTTGCATGTCCCCTAGACGATGAACTGTAAAATACGCGCTCCATTCCACAGAATAAACACGGATGCTTACCGTTTCCTGGGCCATTTTGTGGTCGTCGTCGTCGTAGTTCTGGGCAGCTGTATCAGAATCTGCGATTTGCTGGAGGAGGGATTTCGCTGGAACGTTTTGCTTTGATCCCACGCACGGAACTCCGTTTTCGCATCGCCAGGCACAGCTCACAGTCAGCCTTTTCACTTTCTACCAAACACAGACGCGATCGGGCATCCGTGAATTAGGGAATTCAACAAAAATGATCCTTTTTATTTTGGAAAACTGGATTTTTTATCAAACAACAGGAAGAAGAAGAAGAAGCAGAAGAAGAATTTCGCTGTCACCCAAATAGCACGGGCTCCTGTCACCCAGATAGCAAAAATCTTACCCGAACTCAAGGGTTAATTTACCTATATTTTACCTAACTCGACTTTTTGGTACCTAACTCTATTTTTTGGTTCCTAACTCTATTTTTTGGTTCCTAACTCGATTTTTTGGTTCCTAACTCGACTTTTCAAAAACTGACTTCAGTGCCCTCCGGTCAACCCGGTCGCCCCGAGAACTGGACAATTCCCCGTGAACAAAAAAATTGACGCCTGACGGGAATAGGCACCTTTACCTAATATTTTATTTTTATAGTTTATTTGAGTTAAGACAAACAAATAGGGTAAAAGCGGGTGGATTTCTGGGCCCCAGGTAAGGAGTTATAAAAACACAAAAAGGCACCGGGGACCGCCTTCCGTTTGCCTGCGATTTATAAATATCCTCTACCCAGAAACACGCGTAGAACGCGGCTTCTGCGCATCGTATTTAAATTTACGCGTGCGACCAGAACAAGCAAGTCGATCATCAGAGTCCGAGGATGGATCCTCCCGATCTTAAGAACGCCTCGGAGATCAAGGAAGAACTTTCCACGGAGGAGTCCGGCAGCTGGACGATTCTGGGGAAGCGGTCAACGAGCGAGGATGGCAGCGGTGTGCAAATCGTGGACTATGATTCCGAAAAGGAAGACCAGGAACCGGCCGTGGTGGACCAAGCCGAAATCTCCTCCAAAAGTCGATGGAATGCCGAGTGAGTATATTGGAAAGCGTGCTTCTGTTCAAGTTCTTTGTTCTGCATCGCAAAAAGTGGTGAACGTTGAACGTGGTGGCGTTAATTTTAGATTCGTTCTAACGTGGGCGTCACGGACGACGATGCAGCGTTTTAATGTGGTGGGCTAATGGTTGGTTTAAATTGCAGATCGCAGCTGGATGAATCATCGGATGGTATAAGCGTTATCAGCGAGAGCGATATAGTGAGTGGCGATAAAATCGTCGACCAGGAAGACGACCCGACCCCCACGCTACACTTCACTGAAAACCTGAATCTAAGCAGCACCTACGAACCCCTAACGCCTCCATACACCCCGACCAGCGCGAGTACGTCGCCCAAGGAGTTTAAGGAGAATGCCCTGCAGGTTCAGAAAACAGGAGACGAGAACGCACTAGAGCGCATTCAATCCGTCGTACCACGGTCCCTCGAGCCGGTTAGCAACGTGAAATGGATCGTGTTTAGCGTGCTGGCTACTGCGATGGCCGCTGTTATTCTGGGCAATTCGATGCGCTTGAAGGGTCGTGTGGATGAAATCAATTTTGAGCACGAGAAGCGCATTTCGGAGTTGGAGCTCGAGAACAACATCTTGAAGCAGGAAATGAACAAACTGCGCCACATGTACACACGGTCCGAACTGGATGAGCAAGTTCAGCGGGCTGAATTTGAATGGCAGGAAAGGTTACGGAACAGTGAGCCTGCCGACCTAGCTTCAGAGGATGCTGCACCACAACCGGAGGTCCGACCGCAAAGCGAACCGATTCGAAAAGTACCGCCACAAGATACGGGAGTCAAGAGGAAGGTCGTGTGGTCGGGCGACGAAGAGGAACCTATGCTAATCGTGGACAAGGACTTTGTGTTACCTGCCTTCTGCTACAACCAGGATCGGGCCGTGCAGGACGATCTGTTCTTCGAGTACAGTGCAAAGTACTGTGACGTTAAGAAACGTAAGATCGAGGCAAAGCAGAAAAAGGCGGAATTCAAAGAGAAGCATCAGCCCAAACAAGATAATTACAATAAGTACATCAACATCAAGCCCAACCAACAGCAACCAAACGATGCCAATGCCGGGGATAACGGTCGTCTAGCATCGCCTTTCAACATCGACTACCAGAAGGCATTCGATGCGATCAAAGCCGAGGGTAGCGTTATTGTGGAAGCTCTAGGTAGCATACTGGATCTTTCGCCAGAACCCGAACCAATGTTGTCGGCGAAGATAGTCGAAAGTGTTGAGCCTCCTGTCGAGACGATCACCACCATTCCCGATATGCCACAACCTAAGTCACCCGGCACTTCCGAAGGTGATCATCGGCCACAAGATGCGCGTGAATACCAAAAACCAGCAAAACCGGGCCACGATGAGAGGAGGGAGGATTACCGCAAGAAAGAGGAACAACAACGTAAATCCAGAGAATATGGTGGAGAGCGTGAAAAATATTACCAAAAGGAGGAAAAAGGAAAGGGAAAGGGAGACGGTCGTAAGGAGGATGGATATGATAAGAGGAAACAAAAGTACGAAAACAATGGCCAGAAACGGTATCACGGCAGTGGTGAGGAGCATTCAGGAGAGCAGGAGAGAAGAAAAATGCATCAAAATGGTAAATCTAACGAGCAGCATTACAAAAAGCGGTCGCATGATAAAGATGATCACGATAAGGATTACCGTAAAAAGTTCGACGGCGAGAAGCACGGTGACCATGGTAGTGGCAGGCATGGAAGTGGAGAACACTACCGTCGAAAGCACTGGGAATCGGAGGAAGGATCGTATCTTGAGCAATACAAACGGGACGAGTATCGCAAGGACAAACGATTCGATCGTGACGAAGAACGCTATCACCAGCAGAAGAAGCACGACGACGATTGGAATGGCAAAAGGTATAAA
>NC_064874.1:2240000-2242500 GCF_943734745.1 Anopheles darlingi | reverse complement strand
ATACCAGCCACCAGGTTGTGATTCCGCCGGGGCCCATAAAGCTGTGCTGGAAGGTCCTGAAATTTACGCACACCATCGGCCCCATCGGCTGCAGCCCGGCGTGTCGTGACCTTGAATATCGGAGGGAAGGGCCGTTTGTGGTGGAAGACAGTTTGCGTGCTCGCTTGTTGGTACCATTGGCAGCCACATCTTGGCGAGACGAGAGCAGCTCAACTCTAGGTGGGGTCTAGTGAGCGATGCCCTGGTTGTTGCGCACTTCCTGCACTTGACTACGGCGATGCGGTAAATTGATCATGCTTTAATGGAGGATCCTGTGACGATCCATACTGTCATGCATCAAGGTTTTTTTTTATGAAGTAAATAAGCTAGTGAATGATTGTCTTTAGAACACAATTTTTTGTTAGTATAAAGGCTCTCCGGCTTTTTTCATTTTAAAGCTTCAATGGTAGCTACGATTTGCACGATTGCTTGGATATCGAGAATCGGTTGACACACCTGCCAGCAGACGTCCTAAAGACGCAAAGCGTTGATCATCTGCACTCGTATCTATTGGATCTCAAAAGGGATGAAGATGAAAATGAAGCAATCAAAGAATAGGAACGGTAATTGCCTCATTCCTTATTGTTGCTGCTGCTGTTGTTTTATTTACTCAGCAAGCAACCTCGGACCTCGGAACTAACACGATGTCGTCTCCGATGAATGCTTTAATGATCCGCACTCCCTCTCCCGTCTTGGCGGTCTGGGGCCGTCTTTTGGGACGATTATACGCCTTTTTGGATACCGATTAAAATGACAATCATCGCCACCCTTACACGATGTATCCTTCTCTCTCCTTCTCCCTCGTGGTGTACAGGCCGGCCGGCGCGCCAGTAAGACCATTCATTTCTAACACAGTCACCGGACTGTAATTATGTAGGACCCCTCGGGTCTCGGTTTTAACGATCGCGACAACGTCACGACAACGCTAAAATGCGTACCGGAAGAGTGTCGCGGTGACGTCTTTCTGGGCGGGTGGGGGGGAGGGAGCGAGACGTACCCTTGTAGCTTGAAAGAAGAAGCATCCCCAGAGCGTCACTACATAAATTAGTCGGCATGAAAGCGCGGTTTGAGAACGAACGAACGAACGAAGCGTCTGGCGATCATCCCTTGCAATGATCCGGGCTAAGGTGGAGGGGGGTGGGTCCGAGGGGCCGTGTAACGAGCTAAAATACGATCGCCAAAAGAATATTCGAAAAGCGTTGACAATCTATAATCAAACAATAACTCATCCTTCGGTCGCCGCTGCCTACGGTCGCCGCCATCGATCGGCGAATCGAATACGGGGCCGATCAAAAAACCGAAAAACACGATCTCGCTGATCATGTTGCTTCTAACTCTCATTTCTCAGCCCCAGCTTCTTCTTCCTCTTCTCGTTCGGATCTTCGTTCGGTCTGCGTGCCCGGCTGTCGCTAGATCGCCGTCGAGTGCGAGCTCTTCGGACGCCCGGCACTGCGGGCACTCCTCACGTCCGCGTCCGCGATCTCAAGAGCGGCTGTCACGATGAAATGTGAAAAATTTCATCCCCTGTGCTGCGGGAGGAGGAGGGTGCCCGAAAATGTCAGCCTTGTTGGGGTTGGGGCCGGTGTTGTCTTCGGTACCCCCGCCGGTACACGCCATCGAATCGGAGGGATCATCCTAAACATGGTTGGAATCAATCATTCATCCCGACCGACCAACCGACCGACCGATCCGATGACCACTGGAGCGCTGAGAAGGTGTTTTACCGA
Organism: Anopheles darlingi; assembly: GCF_943734745.1. Taxonomy (NCBI): domain Eukaryota; kingdom Metazoa; phylum Arthropoda; class Insecta; order Diptera; family Culicidae; genus Anopheles; species Anopheles darlingi. The sequence continues at coordinate 2,240,734 of NC_064874.1, read as the reverse complement.
ACTTTGAAAACACAAAACTCGGGATCCTCTCGGCAATGCGACGCAGATGGGCAATCGAACCATATCAGGGGGATTCCATGATGGCCACCACGCCACCAGGTTGATGATCGAAACGCGCCCCGTGCCGATGCCGATGATCACCGGTCCAATTTTCACGATTGTCCAGCCCTCTGCCAGATGTCCACGCTGTTCTTTGTTGTTTTGCTGCTGCTCCGATGGCTTCTGCCGCCACGACGCAAGACAAAACAACGCGAACAACACTCCAAATCACACGACGCTTCACGGTGTCGGTGGAAGCAAGCCGGGAGGAAGAGAGGGGAAAGATGACAACCGGCGAATCGCCGTGACGTAGGGTGTGGTGCGAGGGGTCTGGTGTCTCCTCGATCGTCTCGATCGCCCCCAAAATAACGAGCGCAATTTTCGTACGCTCGGTGCGCCCGCCGTCGATAACCGTGGCGTGGCCGTCAAACCCGTGCGCCCAAGGGCAAGCGGTCAGCCTTTTGGGACTGTTGTGGGCTCTTTCGATCGCGACAACTGTGACTAAAGCGAACAAAACGAAGCGAGCGAAGACACTGAAGCGAAGACGGCGGGCGGTAAGCGATCCCCGATCCCCGGACCTTTGAGCCTCCCTCGGACATAAAATTCAATTTTTGGAAGGTACGTCACACACATCCAGCGATCCTAGGACCGTGCGATCAGGCGCTGCAGGGGCTGGAAAGGACAACGGAAGAAAA
>NC_064874.1:2195000-2207500 GCF_943734745.1 Anopheles darlingi | reverse complement strand
TCCGCCGTTCCGTTCCAGACTACTGCAACGAGAATGGGCGACCAAAACTACTTTAAAATAGGTCGAAGTATGTCATTTCTTCGGTACGAAAAAAGGAAATTCGAAATGTAAGAATGACGCTTGTGACAGGGGGTTGGTTTCGTTTGGCATCACTTTGAACCTTTTCTAGACGACAGTTCTTCTGAACAATCACCCTTTGAAGCTCATTATTATTTTGTTTCTATATTGTATTACCTCTGTTTATTGCTCTTTTTGTCATGATTCGTAACTTATAGCTTTATCATGATAGTTATTGATCTTTGTCGGTCGTTAAAGACGGACGCGTTATGGGGTGTTCCGCGTGGAATCACAGCATACACCCTGACAATCTGCTGTACAGCTGGTTCTTGTCAACATCATTCCAAGCGGTAGAAAACTAAGCGAGAAAAACCGCATCCTCTGCGCCCGGGACGGGAGAAATCATCATCCAGTTGTTCTTTTTCTACTGTCCACTTCAAGGTGGCACCTTAACTGGTGTCCTCTAATTAAGTGTCATCTTCTGTCATAAATCAGAAAACCGACATCGAACACACCAGAGCCTTGTCATCGTTAAGCGATTCTATTTCAATTCTCTTTTTAATGTGTTCTTCAACGCCGATTGCGCAACAACGAAAGTCTATAACAATTCAAAGAATTCTTGATAATTTGTTTTTCTTAGTTTTTGAATAGTTAAATATAGCGCTGGTGCTGTTATATGTCACATAAATTCACTTAAAAAAAAAGAATTGATCGGTGGTGGACATTTAAATTCATTCCTTTCCAAAAATCAAACGTTTATCGAAACCTTTACCTTTGCATATAGTCTCAAGGATCGTAAAATATGCGCGTAAATACGCAAACGCGCGGTCAGAAAACGGATTTAAGCGCTGAGAGTGACCACAGCAAAAGGTAACAACAGAAACACACAACGAAATCAAGAGACACAGTCAGCGCGCGCGGCAACATTCGATCGCAATATAGCGTGTCCCCCCGGTCCGCGTGTACGGTCGCCTCCCTCTGGGCGCACGCTTCAATTAATTCGTTGCCTCGGCGCTTGGTAGGAGCATACCACGTTGTTTTCGATATTTCCGACCAGACGACGACGAGGGACAAATCAATCATTTGTCATTAGGGAGTACTCATCTACGGTGGACACATGACGTGGACGAATTCTGTGGTGTTGCGGCCAAAGGGGGAAGGTGGAATTCTAAGCTGCCGGTCAAACGTAAAATGTACACTACAGGTCCGTAATGCTAGAGAATCGCCCATACCACACACCACTACGCGATCGCGAGTGATGATGGACACATTTTCGACCATCGGCATCGATGAGACCTCCACCGGAGGGGTCACAGTTTCAAGGATACATCACCAAAAATTCAAATTAATTCTTCCTCAGAACCTCCTCTCCCCTCAAGCTCAGAAGGAAGGAAACCATTAAACAATGGATATACAGAGCGGGCTAATGAATTCTGTTGTCCATCGCGCGCTGCATCGAATGACTTCGATCAATGTTGGGTTTAAGTCTGCAGCAACAAAGTGTCATAAATATGTGCCGAATTAACTTCAAAGATGCGACCCGATGATGCTTGCTAGCCGATACCTGATGCTGATCAACCGGACCAGAGGTTGACGACGATAGAGAGATCGAGCGGGCTCTTCTGTACGAATGGAACATTAAATGCCCCGGGCCTTTGTCCGGTGTGCAGGTGATTTACGTTTCATCCGACGACGGTTCTCGTCTGCGGTAGACTATATTGTGAAAATAATTAGCTTTCATGTTTCAGAAGCAGTCTTTCGGCGAGATCTTTATGACGCGCTGTATGGGTTGGACGGACGCGCGGCTCTTCTTTGCATTGATTCTGTGTATCGAAAACCAAACGGGGGTCTCGCGATCATCGACAGACGACATACCGACCCGTCCGAATACACATGCGATTGGCGCGATTGGTCCCTGAAATCGCTTTCAGCCAAAAACCATTAAACGAGAGGCGACCGTTTTCCGTCCCATTTTACAGCCCACCATTCTCCAACAAACTAGCAGCCAGCTTTTTTGACGGGCGCGCGCGCGCGCGCGTTAGGTGACTTGTTGGCGATCGATTGATTCCGCGACGACATTCGCAACATTGCACCGCGCGGTCTCGGCAATTTCGATTATTTTGATTCCCATCGCAGTAGGCATGCCTGCCGCTGACCTACAGGTTACTAGTGACACGTCTACTACTCTGCAACAGTTGTAGCTGAAGCATGGTTCCATTTCCGAGACAACGCCTGCTGCTGCTGCTGCACCGAGAATGGAAAATGCACGACAGATTTAAGACCCAGGAAAGCAATCATCGAGAGCGATCCGTGACGAGAAGGGGGGGTCTCACGAGAGTTGGAAGCTTGTCGTGCGCTTTCCAGGCACTTAATTTTTCCTTCTCTTTGTGTCGCTTTTCTTTTCGGCTAGTTTCTTTCGCGCAGTCGTCGCTAGTCACTCTGCGTACACGCCCTTCCTTCTTCCTCTTTCCCTCCGCGGATGTTCTGTAGTGTTGATTAATACTAGATTAATGAAGCGGAACCATTATGCTTAATTCAATAAGTCAAGCATCCCCCGCGGTGGAAGCAAAAGGTAAACACTGTGCGCTCGTCGCCACCATTGCACTGCTCTGGAGGAATCTCGAACTTGATCGTTAGAGATCGATCGTTCGCCGTTCGCTGCTTTTACTTTCTGCTGCTGCTGCTGCTGCTGCTGGTGGTGCCTTGTGCAATCCTTCCTTCTTTCCTGACGCCATATTCCCGGGAACCGACGAAGATTGCTCATGGAGGCCGCCGCCGCCGCCACCGCTGCCGCCCCAGAGTTATGACCTCCCCCCAGTTCTCTGCCGCGGTCCCCAATTTCGGTCGCGACAGTCGGATTGACTATAACCGATGATTAATGTGTTCTGACCAGCCGCGTATTTTTTGACACCCGCTTGACGAACTCCATTCGCGTCGTCGTCGTCATCGTCGTCGTCGTCGTTGTTTCGAAGGTTCACGGACCGAGAGACTTTGTGTTCGGGACCCTTTTGCTTGACAGCGCCGCGCGCTCGTCCACTCTCTGCCTTGTGTGTGTCTTCTACTATGTAACCTTGAACGGTGTGGGGTATAGGCACTCCACACCACACCAGCACACCTCCAGCAGTCCAACGAGGAGGGGGCTCAGCCATCCGAAAAGCGCCCGTCCGCAGGGTTGAAGAAAAGAGAGAACAAGGAAACTGTCAAAACAGGCAATGGATCTTTTAATCAAAAGCATCGCGAGCGAGCGCGCGCGTCGCGTTCTGTGTGTGCCTTTTCTTGACGCTGATTTACTTTTCGGGAGGCCCCAGCCAATTGGGGGGAAGAGTTCAAAGAAAGAAACATTTGGTGGCCATTTTGCTTTCGGAGAGGGGGCTTAAAGTGGACCCCGCTGCTGGCTGCTATTGCTGTTGGTGGTGGTGATGGTTGTAGCCCAAATCAGTGGAAAGATTTAAACGCTGCGCGGACGACGCTCAGCCGTCAACAGAACACAGAGAGTCCCCGTCCAGCAGTCCAAATTGTCTTTCATAGCTCGGTGGAATGTGGTGTGTGCCCTGCTTGTGAAACAATTCGGCGAGCGCATTCTGACTGGTTGGTGGCTGCCATCTTCATTATTTGATAAATTATCTAATCGTCATGCCCGGCTAACTCGTCCTCACCACAGGCGTTTTGTGTGTCCTTCTGATCAGATATGATGTATATGCTTGCGCTGCTGGCTGGCTGGCTGCGCGGATAGCGAAGCTTCATGACTAATTTTCGATCTACAAGCACACACACCTTGCGGCGGCGACGGCAGGACAGAGCCACGTTGTTCTTCATGTCCACACGCACTGTGTGGTGGATTGGAGGGGGCGAGGGAGCTCGTTGGCTCGTTGTTGTTGGTCGGTTGGTTGGTTGGTGGTCCCCATCATACACGGATATACACGTCGGGACAAATATTTGTGCAGCATTTTTTGCTCGCTTCATCGGCACACACTCGCGTTCTCATTCCCTCTAGATCCTCGGGGGCTGACTCTTCTCCTCTCCTCTTCGCATCTCTCCTCCGTCATCGTTTTCCTGTTTCTGATCTCCTTTTCTTATGCGCCCCTGCGTGTGTGTGTGTGTGTAGCTTGCATACCTTGCGGCACCCTGCGCTTGGGGTTTAAAATGACAAATTAAAATTTACGATCCCTCCGGTGGGATCTCGGTGGGTCTGGGGAGGCGACGACTATCCCATCCTTCTACAAAAAAAAAACCAATCTGCTGAAATGTGTTCTGGGAAAAAATCAGCACGACGACGACGACGCCTCCTCCCCAAAAATCGAAGAGACATGAACGGGTTGATGAAGCTGAGACGAGTCTTTTGCGAATCGCTAGATATAAATTATTGGAAGGTATGGCGCGCGCGCGAGCACACGAGGCGCGCTCTTAAGACGGAAGGCGACAGATTTTTACGGTTCTCTTCCGCAGGACGGCACACGGTTCGGCGCGTGATGACGACGAACCGTCGCCAGCAGCGGCCGCGTTCTTTAGAACACCCTACACACATCTCTCTCATCGCCGTCGTCTTCGTCGTCGCCGTAATCGGTCTTCGGAGTTGATTGCAGCTACAAAGAGGCAACAGGCCCAGCATCAGAAAGGTCTCATAAAGTGATGATCACTGCACGTCGCTCGTTCCGATTGATCGCTGAGAGGACCTGGGCGACGAACTAAAATCATGCTCCCGGGATCGGGAGACAGGAACGAGTTGTGGGTCCCTCCCTCCCTTCCCCGACCGCCGCGCTTGCTACAATGTCCTCGAGGGCTATGCGCGAATGCGCCCAAAACCGGTGGCCGTCGTTCCAGCCTCGCACATGCTCTTTCTCTCTCTCTCTCGGTCGGTTTCTGGTCCCCTTCTCTGGTGGAGAAGATTTTCTGACAGGAGAAGGAAATGAACCATTGGTGACCGAAACAATAAAAGCATAAAACTCCCGACTCCCGGTCAACCGCGCGGTCGCGCGCTGGGGGCTCCTCGGACTGGTCCGGAGGAGACGCGAGATGAGGAGATGACTGTAAATTAAAAATTCCGTCCATCATGGCCGAGAGTGTAAAAAGGAACGCGCGACCAATGTGTCGCTGGAGCAGGAGAAGAGAAGCACAGAAGAAGGAGACGGGTTTTACGATTGGTGACCAATAATAAGTTTTATTTCAACCTTCCCGCGCTAAGAGGTGACTACAGCAGCAGCAGCAGCAGCAGCAACGAAGCAGCGCCGAGATACGGTTGACAAAGCAAGAACGAAGGCAATCTCAGGAGGCGACGGGCGCAACGATACCTCGCCACCACCACCTCGTCTTCCTCTCCTCCTTTTGTCGGATCGGAGGACGACGAAAGGATGAGCAGCGGGACGTACGGCGGACGGGCGGATAGCAATGATGATGAATCGTTCATTTTGCGGTCAGCGGCCACCGAAAAAGTATGAAAGTATCGTAAATGGCTGGAAGCAATGACCAAGGCATGTGGAGCGCGAAGACGACGTCGAGATGATCGTCGACGTAACACACGCACATGAGAACCATTCCACCCAGAGACAAGGGCTGGATGGATGGATGGATAGCCGGCAAATAACGCACGATCGGTTGTCCGGTTCTCGGTTCCCGGTTCGTTCTTCTGTCATCCGAGACGAGAGAGCACCCGGGTTGTGATCTTGAGTGTCATCTACAAAATCGACACCTTCGGGCACCTTCGTTGTCCAGCACACCAACGGGGCAGGCATTAGATTGACGACGAATGGTTCGAACGAGGGAAGCGAAAATCATTGCCTGTCGAGAACCCCCCTCCATTGGTGTTCAATCAAGTATTAATAACTCTTTGGAGCCGCGAACTGTCTTTTTTAGTACAAAACTTGTTCTAAACAAAGAACCGATCAGCGCGCCGGCTTCGGAGTTCGGGAAGAAAAGTTATGCGGCGTTCACACACACACGTTGGTTCCACGCAGCGCTTCCAGGCTTCCGCGCACGGATTGGCCATTCTACAACCCGGTTAAAAGACACATTATTTGTCTTTCTAATGGTAATTTAATGCGTTTTCGGTGCTTCCGTTCCTCACCCGGGTCCGCGCGGATGATGTCGCACGACGGTGTCGTCTCCGTCGTCGTCGATGGCTTGCTACGATGAGATGATGCCGGAGTCCTAATTACGCGCTTCTCTCTCTCTCTCTCTCTCTCTCTTGCGCGCGCGGTTTGTCTTTCTGGCCATTTTCTTACTATTTATCGACGTTTTCTGCGTTTTCTCACCTGCGCCTCACCCCCTTCTTCTTTTACCGGGGTGGTGGTGTGGTGCGCGGCAATGGACAGTTTCATTTTCCGACGTTTCCCGCCGCGAGATCTCCCCGTCGACCAAGGTCGTTTCGGTAAATTGTCATTTAACACAGATACACTCCATCTAGCCCTTGGTTTCTCTCTCTCTTTCTCCTCATCTTCGTCGTTGTGGTGTTCGACGATAACATGCCATCATGTGAATTCTAGCCGCGAACCTGACACATTTTCACTTTTACGCCTATCTTCGCGATCGTATTACATATCTGTGGGATTATTTGGCGAATAAAGAGATAAAACTGTCACTTTTTGCAACATAAATTGCTATCGAAACTCTCGGGAACACTTTTTCGCCTGCTTCGATTGCGTCAAAGATGCCAGCGATCAGGGGAGCAACCCCAAAACCAACCAACCAGGCGCATACTCTGATGTGTCCGACCGACAGACAGACCACGGAGAAGAGGAGCAAGTAATCCGATTATCGCGGAACACCTTCAGCACTTGCTTCACCGTCTGCGCGTGTGTGTGTGCGTGTGTGTGTGTACGTGGTCCATCAATGGCATATGGGAGGAGGTAGGGAGGGGAGAGCATTGCTGGCCTCCGGCAAGATATTACCAGAATTCCGTGCACAGAAAATACCTTTTTAACTACGTGAACAACGATCAACACGATCATCAACTCGGGGCGACGGCTGACACCGGGGTTGACACGGTTTACACAATGACACACTCCCCCCGCGTTTCCGTCGCCGTCTCTCGTCTACCGCTTTTCTCGAAATATGAATCGTCCCCGCGCACACGTTGCCGCCTTTTGATGCTGCTGCTGCTGCTGTTGCTGGTGATGCTGCTGCTGCTGCTGTTGCTGGTGATGCTGCTGTCTTTTCAGTTTCTTCGTCACACCGCACTTCACCTTTTTCCATGAAAAACATCAGCCTTTGCCAGCTCCGCAGCCGCTGCCGTCGTCGTCTTCTCCAATGTCTACACGATGTCGATGCCGTTCCGTTTGAGACGCTAACCATAACAAATCAACGTGCAATAATAATAACAAATCAGTCCGCCGGATCGACGGTCGTCGTCGTCGTCGAGCTGGCCGGGGTTGGGGTGGTTCTGTAGCTGAGTAACATCTTCGCCACGACGGTGCGGTTGACAACACTAGCTTATGGTTCGAAATCCAATGTGTGCTGCTGCTGCTCGCTCCTCCATCGTCCATTTGCGACACGAATTTAGAACCCTTTTATTGCCGATCATCCCCCCGGTGAGGGGTGGTGGGGGTTCCAAACGGGAATGTAAACAAATCCCGCAAGCCCAAACCGCAGCTTGGTGACAAATGAAAATAACGTTGCGTCATTCACGGTAAAATATCAACCACATATGCACTCGAGGACATATTCGGTTTCCTGGCACAGTGAACTGCGTTTTTGTCGCCTTTGGCTGACACACACACACACGTGACTAAAAAGTAAACTACCCCCTTCCCCCCAGGCAGCATACACTGTGTCCGAGTAGGCGCTGCTTTCTTCTAATTTTGCCTGTTTTTTCTATTTTCTTTAGAATCGATGGTTTCGGTGTATTCCATTTACACTTATAACCCGATGATTAACGTATTTCGCGGAAATCGCTGCAAAACGGGTTCGAACGAACGATCGCGGTCTTATCGCGACAAAAGGGGTCGAGCATCGGGCGACTGACTGTGCACCACACCACCACCGACGACGACAGCTTAAGTGGATGCATATTAAACGAAGAATAATGGACTTATAGTCGACCATGAACCAAACCATAAGCCCAAAAATTCAATTAACCACCTTCGAGGGGTGGGTTCCTTCGAGGAGAATACAATTGCATCGAGGTCACATTCGAAACCGTCGTCGCCTTTGTTCTTTTAGCAATTGCGAACGATTGTGAGCGATCACAAATCGTTTCAATCGCGTCAACCCATTACGGCTGATTCCCGAAAGCCCCATATGTGGTGTGACAAGCAGCACATGTGCTGGGGCTGCTGGTGTCACTAAGAGGAGCCGCCGACATTCACCAGCGCCGCCGCCGTCGCCGCCGTCATCGCCTGTACGGTTGATCAGTTTTGACACCATGCGCCGCGATAAGAGCGCGAATCGGCGATCATCGAGACTGCGACGACGACGACGACGACGAGGACATCAACATCGAGGGGAGAGACACACGGTCACTGGCATCGCAACCTCTTCTTCTTCTTCCTTCTGCTGCTGTCTCACCCCGACCCGACGGCAGGCAGTGATGACCGTATATGACAGCATGTCAGTGTCGCAGAGAATATTGTTTTTAATGTAGAACTAGCCCGCGAATGGCCTGGCCTAGGCCCAGCCGTGCATCATGATAAGCCGTGCGGCGGCGGCGCTTTCATACACCGCGCGGCGCGTCGCCCTGCCGTATGTGTTTGATTAACTTTTCAATCGCTAGTTTTTCGAATAACACTTATCAGTCGCGCGAGATGATATTCGAGCGATTCCCTCTCTCTCTCGACCGGTTGCTGTGCATCGTCGTTAACAACCTAGACGAATTGCAACAACGTCGTTGTCGTCTTCGCATCATGGCTTGGGCCTCAGAGACAGGGGGGTGGAAAGCGAGATAGGGAGGAGGTTGTAGAGCGCGCTTCCTCCTCAAAGCGGGACACAATTTGACCTATGATTCCCCCGCACCCATCACAGATTAGGGGACTGTTCATCCCGCGCGCGCACCGAGGGGGAAACACGCAAAATTATGGTTGTTTCGAGTCAACGCCAGGCCTGGCCAGGCAGAAGCAACACTATCAGACTGTGTGTGTGTGTGTAGTATCAACCGGACAGGATGCAGCAGCAGGCAAACATCAGCGACAGCGCAGGGTCACTCCGATGTCATGCCAGGCTACACGGCACAGTAAAATGTGCATTTCTGCGCCGCCGCCTGCTTCTTTTGCTTTTGCGAGATACGTCAATCAAAAATTGACACTTCCACCAGCCACTCACAATCTCCTCCAGGGCGCGACTTGACTACTGGGGGACTACGATTGCACCCTCCTCCCTCTTCTTCATGATGTGCCATGCGGCTATCGCCTGACCACCGTTCACACCGCGGTGTCCCCCTCCGTTTGAGAAATGGTCCAAGACATTGGACACTTTTCACTTACCTCAAAAATCTTCTGGAAACACCGGTGTGTGTGTGTTCTATGGACGAGAAGAGAGCTTCACCGGGTTCTCTATTGCACACTTTGCCACGTTGTCATTTCGAAGAGCAGCCGTTCTTCTTGCAGGTTGAATATGCGTTACACCAAAGACTACACCCGCCGAAAAGGCTTCGGCCAGGGGGCTGGCTTTGCTGCTTGACTGACACACAGGTACAGGTGCACAGACTATTCTATTCGGAACTGAACCACATCACGCGCGCTCTAACCTGCCTCCACCGTCGTCGTTCACAGCCTCTCTTGATAAGGGATTTACACAGACTGGGAATCACCTTCCTTCACAACATATTACATGATGCTGAAGAACCATGAACCCCATACACGACGATCCATACTCTGCTTCTTCGGTTTTGGGTTATGTTTTTGACAAATCACAAACAGCGCATTTGTTCTCTTGAATGCCGCGTGCAACGTCTGCGAAGTAGTAGTGCGTGAGCGCGCGCCTTTCGTTGTTGCTGTCGTTGTTATCGTAGTATTTCGGCAAAAAACTTCCACCTCCACGACACACCTTAGGGTATATATTGGGGAAACTTTTCCACCCCAACGAAACACACTTTTGCATCGATCCTGCCCTTCTTCTTTCCTACCCACCCACCGTTGTACAAGTGAGGATCAAATGTTGCTGCACATTTTGCAAACACGTTGAAGGCGATAATTCTTCCACACTAATGCAACACGTGGAGTGGGGCCAAAAAAAACCGGGGTAGTAGAAAAATGGCGACGTTATGGCCCCTATTGCGATTGTCTTGTCTCGTTTCCGAGACAAGACTCGACCAGTCTTGTCTGGCAAAAACCGCCGAGTCTTGGTTGTCTAAAATCGGTATTGCGAGTGTCGCATGAACACTTGAATGAACAAGTGTTCATTTGGCTGTCAAAAGCCATCAAAATCGCAGCTTTGTTTGTAAACAATCGTGCGCAGTTTGAATTTCCTTACCGTTAACGTGTTTTAATTCATCAAAAAAATGTTTTCAATCGTACAATATTTGTTCAATTATTCTCAATCTCTGATGCATTTTTATTCAGGAACTCGATCGTCACGAAAGCAAATGCTGAGGTTTAAGCCCATTACATGGTTCTCAGAAAATGTGCCATTTCGTACAATTGAACATAATCGATTACTGGTAATAGGTTATTGATTAATTCCATTAAATTCAACCAAAAATTCCAAATCAACCGCCAGTCTGCTAAATAAAAAACTGTTACGGTAATCTTAAATCGCAGTCTTGTTTGGCAGACTCCCAGTCTGGTAGCTTTGAGTACAAGACAGCTGAGTCTCGTTTCCAAGACAGAAATCGGTGTCAAGCAAGACACTCGCAATACCGACACCAGACTGACGTTTGTCTTGGAAACGAGACAAGACAATCGCAATAGGGGCCTATAGTTTTGGTCGAACTGCGAACACGACGAACTGCTGGATACACAGCTTTTACTCAAACGGGTTGACACTCTTGCACAATTGCACTCTATTGCTGGCCCGGGGGGTGGTTGTGTTGTGTTTTCTGTTGCTGATGAGCACTGACCCGGTAGAAGATTAGCATTTCTTTTCTTTTCTTTTTTTTGCCTTCCTTATTCTATGTCACTAAACCACTGCTTAGAATTCCTCCGTTTGGCAGACAAGAAGGTGCTGTTGATTCGGCGTCATATGCACTCTCCTGCAGCCCAGGAGCTGCTCTCAACCGGCACACCACAACCTGCTGGACACTTTTCTCGCTTCCCAACTATACCGACGACGATGGTTCCTCGATGCGATCACTTCGGCGGTTTTTCTCGGAGTGTCGCTCGGGTTTCCACGAACCAAGAGCATCACGCATGAGCATCGCGTGCCGCACGAACGTCGGTCTATGTACACGGCAGCATATACAACAGCATCGTCGTCGTCAGCAGGGGCCGCCCGTACATGAACCCCTTCGGCGGTCGGTCGGTCGGTCGGTCGACGACGACGATTCGAAGAAACGCTCACCACCACCAACGCACGAACCGTCGCGACACAAGACAAGATAGTCACCGTCGTTGTCGTCTCATGGAGTACATAAGGCTGGACACCGATGGTTTGGTGACATCCAATCAAATCCCATCTTCCTCTCTCTCGGCCAGCTTCCCGCTCTGGCCAACGCCAAACAACACGCTTTTGTCAACCGAGCTAAGCCAACCAGACGTTATGTACCCCCACACACCCACTGTGTGTATGCGCAAGCACTCGGTTGACATCTCGTCTCCGGGTGCCCCACACGCATGCACATATATATATGTACGGTTTTATTTACTGAAAGTGTCCTTTTCGTGTGGCCGTATGGCACTCCCCCGAAACCGGCCAAGGATGTGGCAAAACGTAAAGTGGCGGCCGGTAGGAAAACCTTTTTCCCTTTTCTGTGCTGTGTGACATAAAGATTCGTCGTCGTCGTCGTCGTCGTCGTCATCCGTTCGGGCTATGTAAAAGCTTGTGATCGATCTTTGCGGAGAGCAGAACAGCGAGCTGACCACCGTGAGCAGGGCATTAGGAGATTTTACGAATTACAATCAACGCGAGATGAGAAATGCTGCTGCTGTAAACATAGCAGGCGCATGCGAGAGCGAGAGCGAGCGAGAGAGAGAGGGAGAGCAAACATAAAACCGCGCGAGAGCGAGAGGCACAAAATAGGAGAGCAAAAAAAAAGGAAGAAGGATCATTAGAAGAAACTTTCGTGTCCGTTCAGGACAAACTGTAAAGGTTTTGAATAAACATCGGCAATGAATCCTTCCCGTCTTTGAAGACACATTTGCAGCGAAGGGGTTTTTTAGAAACTCCAACAAACGGTTCAATATTATTGAAAGACTCAACGTTGCTCAACGAACTTCCCTTCAACGATATTGCACCCGCACACCGCCGTTCCCATCCACCACACACACAGTGCAGGTATTTATTTCAAAGATTCAACCAAGTTCTAGCCACTTTTGGAGAAATAAAAAATGGGATCTCTAGTGTTCTTCGTCGAGTTTTGT
>NC_064874.1:2175000-2177500 GCF_943734745.1 Anopheles darlingi | reverse complement strand
TCATGCCGCGGCAGAAGGACACTCCGCTTGTCGGTATCCAAAACAGTCCCTGACACCATGATCCATCGATATTAATCCAGGCTAAAAGGAGGGAGAAAAAAGCGAAGCGAAAAAAACAAAACCAAGCAACACGTTTTGCGCTGGCAAACGGATGGGGATGGGTAATACGATGACGCTGACGACATCCGATCCAAGATCAACGGTGGACAATCACCCGGCGGTGGACCCGTGTCGGCGCATGGCACAGCGCAGTTTAAGCCGGACGGACAAAATGTTATGATCCGAAACGCTCCCCAAGGCGACCATTGTTTTGCGAAGAAGAATTCCTAACGCTACTACTTCATCTTCTGGGTCCGTGTCTGCTCGAGGTCTGCGCGCGGACGCCAAGAGTGGGTGTAGCAGATGGTAAGATATTCGATTGAATGAATTATACCTCATCGCGATAACCTTATTCGTGGTTTGCTCTCGGCCTGCCGCTCTCGGCTATCAGCCATGTGCATCATATCTCAATCATTCGAGACGCAATGTGGCATGCTTTTTATCATAAATATATCCTGTGCACATTCACTCTCTCTCTCTTGAAACTCTTGACATAATAAAGTTTCCAATAAGTAAACTTGTTTAACTCCGTCCAGACGAGCAACAAAGTTATCGCGATAACTTTTGCTCAATTTGAGCAAAAGTTATCGCGATAACTTTCTCGCCCTACTGTTTACATACGATTTGACAGCTCCTAAAACTCCGTCCAGACGAGCAACAAAGTTATCGCGATAACTTTTGCTCAATTTGAGCAAAAGTTATCGCGATAACTTTCTCGCCCTACTGTTTACATACGATTTGACAGCTCCTAAGGGGGTTTTCACTCGTTCTCGCTTGCTCGCTGTCTACACGTGCATTCCAGTTATCGCGATAACTTCTCGACGGATTTGTATGGGATGACGTTTAATTTAGAAGTTCTCGTCGAGAAATTCTCCAACATTCGTCATCGTCTGGACGGAGTTTAAGGGGGTTTTCACTCGTTCTCGCTTGCTCGCTGTCTACACGTGCATTCCAGTTATCGCGATAACTTCTCGCCGGATTTGTATGGGATGACGTTTAATTTAGAAGTTCTCGTCGAGAAATTCTCCAACATTCGTCATCGTCTGGACGGAGTTTTTCTGTACTATCAAACACAATTTCCAACAAACGCTACAAATAAATGGTTGGATCGTCATTTGGAAACTTGGAAACCACAGCATGCCATGCGCACGGCGAAAGCGAAAAATGAACAAAACACGAAAAAAGAAATTGGGTAAAGGTAAAGGGCGACTATAAAAACGCTGCTGCTGCTGCTCGCTTCATGCCCAATTCGATTGAGTCTCCTCCTAATTCTGGAGCGACATGGTGCTGCTACGGTATTAAAGACGGCCCTCAGCCTGTCAGCTGAGAAAAAAAGCGATAACTGACAACGGTGTCAACATGATATGGTCACTTTATCCCCCTTCGTCGTCCGGGCTTATTATACGTTGCCGCACGACACCGCTAGGGACGCGCGTTTCGGGGGGTAGAAAAAGGGGAAGAGCGAAATCGGTCCTAAATCAACCCCCTGTCATCGTGTCGCTGCACGCAATCGAATGCGCTGGTCCTCCTGGAGCTGGTGGTATACACGATCGCCAGGCGTTTAACTTTCACTAGAATAGACTATTTGTTTCTTCGCTTGGTTAAAGCGTACCAAGCGATCATTTTAAAGTGAAGCAGGAAAACAGAAAACGTTGTCACAGTTGTTGTTTGATTCGATGATATAAAGCTCAGAATAATAACGATCCCACGCCTCCAGCTTCGTGGTTCGATTGCATTATTAACCACTACTGGCGCATCAAATCGGAAATGATGATCCACCGGGGCACCGGTACCCCGGAGGGTAGCCCCGGGACCGCATCGAGTCCTTTATTGTCCTCCGAGTCCTTTTTTGTATTTTAAAGGACTCTTGACACAAATAGGAATCGAAACGTCATCAATTTCCCAGCATCCAACCTGCGAGGTCCTGCGCGGTCGTCGAAATGCGTCCAATTTATTGATCCTTCAGGTGACTTGCGATTCGACAATCGCGCTCTTAGCGAGAATAAAGCGATAATTATTGTTATTTTGAAACAGTTCCCCAGTTCTTTGTGTGTGAACCGATCGCGTGGAGGAGCATCATCGAGGTTCATCCCGGGACCGCAGGTAGAGGTCGACAAAGCCGAAAATTTGAGCGCGACCAACTGACGGACTTCCCCCGGGACTGGCTGACTGACTGACGGATTGACGAACGCCGCCGCCGTCGTAGTCGTCGTCGTCGTCACGAGCGGTCACGAGGATCGAGCGTGGCGCGCGAAGGTGCCCTGTGCCAGGAGATAAATGATTGTAGAGACATTTGTTATTTTATGGCATTTACAAGTGTTCTTTTGTATTCCTCCCTTCTCTAGTCGATCTTCTTCTAACGACTCAACCAGTTCCGTTTTCGGCGTCCCCGCCGTGTTTC
>NC_064874.1:2165000-2167500 GCF_943734745.1 Anopheles darlingi | reverse complement strand
CATCGTACATCTCGTGATGAATAAGGCATCTCGTACGCCTTATGATTCCAGTTCGTGCCTGGGACTGTCAAAACTTTTCTATTGACCGATGCACATCCCATCCATAATATCCTTTGTTTCGAACATCTCGAAATCAAAAGTACAGCGTTATTCTAGCGATAGAAGGCACAGACCCCAAAAAAAGGACACACCTTTTGCATCTGCTCCCTTGGGCAGAACATGGCCTGCCGAGAACCATTTCGATAAGTAGCCGAACTTTGAGCCAGTTCCATCATTATTGCTTTGCAGAAATGATTATGTTGAAAAACTGTTCGCCAGGACGGACGTGACGGACGGTCATCTACCGACCAGGAGTTCCAGTTTCAATCAGCACAATGGCAAATTATGAATATTTTTCAGTTTGCTGCACAACAACGGCAATAGAAGTTGGAACAGGACCGCTCGCCCGCCCGCCAGCTCGTGTTGCATGCAGCTTCACCACCACTACACGCACGTGGAATGCGAAACAACAAGGCGAGGTCAAATAGGAGGAGTAGCATAAAAAATGTTAATAATCCTCTTCTCCTGCTGTTGCTGTTGCTGTTGGTGCCACCGGGTGCTCTATGATCCGTGCTCATCATCCCTCTCTGCATCGATTGGCTGATGAATGAAGGGACGGTTGTAAAATATTTCTATAACTTCACGGTTCGATAATATTTTAGAAAATTGAAGTACTACCGTTACCGCACCGAGAGTGTTGTGTTCTGCTGCCCCTCGTCAGCGTGTCGATGTGCCCCGTCTCTGTGTGTGTGTGTGTGCTGCAAGGGTCAGATGGGACCAGATAGAGTGCTGCTGCTGCTGCTGTGCAAAATAGTTTTATCCTTTACAAGGGGCGGAAGATGACACAAGGCTCGCTCTTGCATGGGATGGGAAATGGTAGCCCGACATGATTATTCTATGTTTCATCATCATCATCATCATCATCATCATGGTTCTCTCGTCCTGGTTCTCGTCCTCTCGTTCGCCCGGTGTCGACTATGGTAGGGATGGGTGGGCTATTTACCTTTTGCCGAGCCGAGCGACCCGAGCATGCCTAGGAGCGGATGCCTGGATTGGCTTATGCCGTGTTACCGAACCATCCCTTTTCGAGTTTTGTCAATTGTTGGGTCACACACAGGGGCCTCGACCATACATGAGAGTGCTGAGTGGCACTGTGCCACTGTGCATTGTGCCACGGAAACCCGTCCTTCGGCCAGAAAACACACACACACACACACACAACAACAACAACTTCACATAAAGATCTCGGAGCGGAAGACCGGATTTTGTGGCCGGAGGGGGGTCGCCGACACACAGAATGGTACCGACAAACAAAGCGAAGCTCTTCATAAGCCGCTGGCTCCGGTAGCAATTTACAATTACGAAAGAACAGACAATCGTCCGCATATTTCCTACTGAAATTCAATCCCTGTCGTCGCAAGTAGACCTCGGGATTCCCTACGGTTTCCGAAATTTCATTCAACCATGTCACTACGCATCATGCTCGCCTCGGCTCTTGATGCTGCTGCTTCTGATGCTTTTTCTCAGCCCTCTCTGATCCCGGGGTCGGTGTTTTGTAGGGTAGGTATATGGCATAATGCCAACTTTGTGACAGACGCTCTGTCGACCAATGGCAACGAGGAACAGCAATCTCTGCAAGCGATTGTCGCAGCGTCGTCGTCGTCGTCGTGGTTGGCGACCATTCCCTTCTGTGTCGGTGACAATCAAAGCAATGCCTGCCAATAATATGTCAACGGTTTCAAGGTAAAAAGAGGAATGGGAAAGAATCGGGAAACGGAACCGTGGTGACCGTTTGCTGCCGGTACAGTATGGTGACGAAAAGCCCGGTCTCGGATTGGTTGCCGTACCATCGACCAATCGGTGACAGTCGAGATAAAAAGGACATTATTTTTCGGGTCTTTTTGGAAAGGCAAAGCAAATACAGAAACATAACGCAGCCATGTTTTTCTGCCACGAACAACTGCTCAGCAAAACGATCAAAGCATGCCATATGAACTGCCGAGAGACACACCAACTGCAACTTTTGTTGAGTATCATTTTGTTTAAATGACCGTTTCGAGCAAACAGAGCAATGTTGCATGCTCGCTACATTGATGATCATTATATGGCCACCCGCGTCACAAGCCCCACATCCGCGAGATATATTGTGGAGCATATAACAGTGGAATGGACACATTTCTCGTACGCGCGCACAATCCGGAACGCGATTCTGTCGCGTTGGAGACGGCTTCCATCCCTCGGGGCACTTTGACCGTGAGCATCGAGGACGAGGAGAAGAAGTGTAAAGACTCTCAAGGCTCACGAGACCTGGGACTGTAACTGGATGACGATAGTTGATCGCTTTACTTTTCATTCTGCTCGCAACTCGCACCACTCGGACCTTAATGGACTGTACCGGAGGCTACGACTGCAAGCGACCATCTCTTGAATCGTGGACGCAGCAGACCAGACCGGAGATGGA
>NC_064874.1:2150000-2155000 GCF_943734745.1 Anopheles darlingi | reverse complement strand
TAGAAAGAAAAACTACATTCGGAAAAGAGTGGCGGGGCGTCAGGTGAAAAACGCCATCGAAGCAATCCGTTCACAATACCGACGACTGCATATCGCCATCGTCGTCGCCGTCTTCGTCGTCGTCGTCGTCGTCGTTGTACGGGTGTTGATTGACTTGAAAATGTGAACGAAAATGTAAAGCAATAAAATGTGTGATACGCGTGACTGCGGTCTCATGCACGCGCGCGCTCGCGCTCGTGGGCTCGTGCCGATGGCGCCAGCACAAACGCCAGTCGTCGATGCCGATGGGCTCCACCCACCCATCGGCGAGGGTGGTAGGCCACATTCGTCGCACAAAGCATAACGTTTGTAGTGCCAAGATAAAGCTCCCTCCCCCCTCCGAAATGATGAGCTAATTGTAAGAAACGTTACTTTCCGAGACATTCCGAGCTTCCATTTTCATCAGCCACTATACTCGCGGTGAATGAGCTTGGGCGGTCGATTGTGCATCGAAAACAAACAAAAACCTGTGCATGAATTGTTTTTTTTTTCATCAAAGACACCGATGACGTTCAACCGCAAGCTGTCATTCGGACTCCAAGCTACCGACTACTATGATGTCACAGGGAGAATTTAAGATTTTTTAGGACTTTTTAGCTAATAAATAAATTGTCTTTAATTATAGAAAAACTCATTGCTTTATACAGAAAAAAACATGGAAGACAAGGAGTCTCCTTCCAATGGCAGAATTTACACCAACAAACACAAAGTCAAGAATGACACATCGAGCATGTATTTCGCGTAACTAATGCACGGTTACTCATCACGAGTCCACCGAACTCATGGTGGTGGTCGTCGTCGTCGTCGTCGAGTATCTTCAACACATTACACGACACGACGACGAATCACGCTGGGTGTCGCTTGCGTAGCACAGGTTTTACGACTTGGACGCGCTTCTATTCCCGCCTATTTATAACATAAGACTTGTACCATTCGCTGCTTTGCTAGCTGCTAGGTGCCATTTTATGGAAGGCTGCACGCTCACGCCCGCGGTCTGGAAAACGTCGCGGTCACGCTCTGGAAAACTCTCTCGCTGGTGTCGCATCTGCCCGCCACCACCGTCACCGCCAGTGCCGCAAATATGGGTGACGTTTGTGACGTTGAGGACAACCTCCCCCACTCCGGTCCCCGAGCACACATTCTCGCTCGCCCGCCAACACGCATACAGCGAATCTGTTCGCAAACGTTCCTTCGTTCCATTTTCATATGCATTATTCATAGAAATGCTGGCAGAAGAAGCTCCAACTCTTAGTGCCCGGGGATGGCCAACGAGACAACGACGACGACGACGACGACGATGACTTCAATTGGCTTCCGACCCCCCACCACCCCGGGAGGACGGGGAGCGGATCAGCGAACCGGGACATCCTCAAATTTATGAATCAAATCGACATTTTGTCCCGGGATGTCATACTACCGTCCAGTGGGGCCAGGGCAACGGCAGATATATAGTTATCGGAGCGTCACAAAAACCTGTGCTGACAGGCACACAGGTTGTATGGTGCCGCGACCCCATCCGTGGCGCATGAAAAACCAACGGATACCACCCGGCCGAGGCTTCGGCTTCGGCTTCGGCTTGTCGCTGAATCCATGAAATGTCCATCGGACCAGGGAGCGAACGATGACCGTTAAATGATTGCTGATGGAGAAAAGTGTTACTTTAATAGCGATGAAATATAAATTTTGCAACACTGGCCTCTCCTTTGAGACATCTTGGACTGGGCCGACTGTTGCCTTTTGTCTGTTGTGTTTTTTTTTTTTGAGGCAAAACAATGGATTTTTTTTCAAAATGAAAACACATTATCGTCAGCTAGTAAAAGGGTTACGGAGGAGACATTTAATCGTACCTTTTGCTTTGTGTTGCTCCACATTATCGACTAATGAGTGGAAAAAGTGCCCTTCCCTGTCCTTAAAAAAGGGACCAACCCTGCGTCCTGCGCCTCGCACAATGGTGGAACGTTTAATTTTATGCGATGCCCCCGATGCCATACGGTGATTGTATTGATTACAATTATCATGAATAAGGCAATGGCGGAGTTAAGCATCATCGATAAATACTCTCCCGATGCCTGACGCCGAGATTGCCGTTTCGTATGAGATTCGTTTCGTCGGATTCGGCTGGTAATTGTGGGAACAAGCAATAGGCAGTGCTAGTGGTGTTGGTGGTGGTGGGTGTTGCGTCGGAAGTTATCTCTCTGTTGCGCCATTCCCGAAACAGGCGATCTTAACATTTGAATCTAATTTTGTCGGAGGAAGGAAAATGAAAATGAGCACTTCCTCCGGCCCAATCCATTTGCTTCGAAGGCTATTGAACCCCCCGGGCCGGGGGCGTGAGGTTGAGCAGACAACACCCCCCTTCGGGTGGTGATGAGCAATTCCTGGCTTTCATCAATTTTTGCCAGCGTTTTTTTTTGTGCGAGTCGATAAGCAAATTAATGGGAAAACAATCACATTGTAGGCGAGACGCGATGGGGTCGCAATTTTCACCGCACCTCGCACCAGCTGCTATTATCGGGCTCACAGAGTAGGGTTACTGCTACTAACAACAACAACAACAACAGCAACAAAGGGATAATTGTAGTCACTTTCGACGTCAAAAGTCACAGCCTGCGAACGTAACGAACGTAACGTGCAAAGTGTGCAAACTAATATGGGGTAGCTCTGTCTTCTCCTCATTCGTGATGATACTTTGCACTACGTAAAGCAATAGAAACCAAGTGTGGGTCTATTTTTGTCACATAAAGAAAGATATATGCTATGATTAGTGGTACATAATTAGTAAAAATATATTTTTACACTTAGTTTCACGCCACATTTAAAGAGTTATGACGTTAATTTGCAATGTTATACAATTTTACAGGTCGAAATCTTATCAGATATTCTACCCCTATCTGCTATTATGTGATAGTGGCGGTCCTAGGGCGCCGGAGAAATCTGCAATGTGAAACTCCTGCTGCTGCTGGTGTCATCGGCATCGGCATCTAATCGTGAAGGTTCGAGCGGCACCTTTAAAGATCCCGTCGCCGTCTTTTTGCTCATGTCGCCGGTTAAAGATGGCCTCTGGTATGGGTATGGTCGGCTCTTTTCCCTCGTTTGGTTGGCGCGACCGGAATGTCATGGGATTTTTCCGGATGGAAGGTGAAAATGAACTCGAACCCTCTCTCTCTCTGTCGGTCTCGGTCGTCGTGGCGGTGCTGCCGTTGTCCCGACGCAGGTGACGTCGCATTTACATACAATGCCAACAAATGTCAGCGTCTAGCGTCGTTGCGGTCCCATGTATCGCGCTCCAATGACCCCGGATACAGCAGCCGGATTATAACCTCCCGACCGTCATCGACCTCCGGAGTTAATATGCTTGTGAGACACATGCGTAGCAACGAAGACATCGACCCTTTTTTTTAACCTCTCTTCTGCGTTTAAATCGTTTTCCCAACATAATTCGCTTCGGTTTCAGTACAAATAATGCTACGCGTTGGAATGAAAACGACATCCAAGCGGCAAAAAAATATCGAGAAAACCCACCCATCGCGTAAGAATATAAATTTTAATTTCAGATACAGAACGAAGCACTAAAGCGAAATCATGAAAATGGCTGCTTCGGTTGACCTCGGGACGGCTGTAAAAAAAGTTTCCGAATTCCTGCTCCAGGTGAGGCTCGAACTCACAACCACGGCATCGCTCATCAGGCAACGTTACTGTCTTATAAGTACCGTGCGCTAACCAATTGCGCCACTGGAGCAGATGCTGGGTGCCCGGCTAGAGACTATGTGCTTCGGACCGAGTCCAACGCTCGCTCTCACTACCGACGCCGTGCTCTCTCACTTTTCGCTTCGCGCGCTCTCGCTCTCTCACTCGGCGGCACCGCGAGAGAGGAAAAAGACTATGGGCCGCGTGCAGCATGAGAAGAAGACGGATAAATTGAAAATGATTTCGTTTTCGATTGAACACTATAATGCAGATAAGGATTTCATGATATAAAATACAATTATAAGGCAACAACAAAGCATGGCACAAAAGAAAAAGACGTAAACGCGCGCATTCTTTCACTAACCACCTTCGAGAACGCGATTTTCTTTCCGATCGTTGAGCACTCTTTCCGCACAAAATTCGATCTCGTTTGTCCTCCGCTATTCGGATTCCGGATTGTCTACCGGTTCCGGAAAAAGTACTTTACCTTTGACCGACGGAACGGAAGGAGAGCGAGCCGAGACTGCTAGGAAGATTAGGTACGGCGCGGCGTGGGAATTTGCCTAATTTTGACGACGAAATCTCGCATTAATCTCACTTCCTCATCGTCGCTGTCATCATCGTTTGTCGTTGACTAACGTCGTGGACTCGTCGAAATTCGGATGCTCGCGTACGGGGACGGCCAAACCGGCGGCTTGCTGCAGCATCGGCGACGCCGCGCGAGACATAACGGACGACGGGCCACCGACGGACGGACGGTCGGACGGACGGGCAATGCTTGAAGGCTCTTACATTCATGAATGCGTAATTATGTCTCATGTGTGTTATTATCTCGCTGCTCGTAATCTCCTATCAAGCAGCTCTTGTTAGCAGCCTCATCATCATTGTCGTCTCATCCGTAGTGCGATCAAAACCCAATATGGGAGATCCCGGTGACGCAGACGAGCGAGCAGAGCCAGATTGTGCCACGTAATAGTTAGGTGTTCTGGTCTGGGTCTAAGGCGTTGGACAAATAATATGTTCTTATAATGACGCACCTTTTTCTTCCGAGCATCCACACTAACGCCAGTCCACAAGTGAATGAAGTGAAGTGGTTCCAAAAGGTGGTAGGCTTCTCAATTCTCACGCTGTCCTCCGTTGGGATGGGGTTCGGTGTCCATCGGGCAGATCGCTGGCAGGTTCGTCAACTGGGAGACACTCTCTCTCTCTCTCTCTCTGTGGCTCTGGGGAAAATTTAAATACAAAATTGTAAGGAAAACAACACCACGTTTCCC
>NC_064874.1:2127500-2132500 GCF_943734745.1 Anopheles darlingi | reverse complement strand
AATTACACCGGTTAAACGCAAAAGGACAAACAAACGTGACAGACAAACGTAAAACCAGTTCGTAGCCATTTGTCATAAACTTTATCGAACGAATTCATTCACCCTTGTCGCACAATATTGTCCGCATAATCTATTTCTAGCAACTGTCTATTTCGAGCCGAACTATCACTGTTTTACGGCGTTTCATTTCTTGCGTAGATCCCATGATGTCGCTTGCAATAGAGTCGAAATATAAGAACATTCGAAATGGCCTGAAATTATCATAAATAGTCACCTAAACAAAATTTCATATTTTATATAAACATAATCATTACTGAATAAAAAGCAAGGGTTTCAGAAACAGAAGCATTTTGCAGCATAAACTATGCTGGTCACTGATACCAGTGAATCCTAACACATGTTTCGCATGCATGAAATTACTATCAATAGCCCACTACTAAGAAAAACAGTGCTGCTGCTAAATACTCATTGCAAATGACTAAAAAGTTTGAAATTCATCTGGACGTAAAATCCAAAACCGGCGGAAATGGGGTGTTTGATTGGAAAACAAATTGTGGTTTGAAAGTGCCCTAACCACCCTTTACTGAGTACAGCACGGCATTAGTAAACAAGTATCATTCAGTGATTCAATGTTCTTTGATATCGTACCAGGTGTGCAGATACCGTTGTATTCAGAGATTGAATCATTGCAACAATTCGCAGCACCGTCCACACAAATGCTAATGTATGCAAAACCGCGACGTAATGGCCACCACGAGGAGAAAGTAGAATCAATTCAAAACTACTTAATCTGCTAATGAAGTATCCCTTTGTACATCAATATACTCCCTACTCCCACCGTTCGCCGTCTGTGTGTAATAACATTTGACCAGTATTCTGCTAGTGACATAACAATAAATTGAATTTCATTGATTCACATGAATGCATATGCAACAGCAGAGTTGGTGCTCGGTAAATTGGTTTGGGATGCATGCTTCAACTAAAATAATCGGTCCTATATGTGATAGCAAAAAACATAAATTCCCCCTTCTAGGTGTGGAAATTTACCAACAAATTTCCAATGTGAAAAGTATCATTACAAGGCGGAAGTGTGGTCTGCAGCATTGCATGTGAAATGACACATTGCCATCGACGACAAACTTTCCACGGTGTTTGCATGTTCGTAACTCCATTTCGTGATAAAAATCGATAAGCTGTCATCGGGTTTCCTCAACCCCTCCTCACCTAAAGAAAGATTTCCTTAATCCAATTTTTCAATAATTCCATCGCATGTTTGCAGGCAATTTCGAAGCTGCAACTGAAAATAGACCACCTTTCTTTCCAATGGCTGCAGATGACATGCAGCGAAATCACCTATGCGATATGAACACAACCGGTATTGATCTGAACAGTAGGGAGCGGTTACAAACTAGTTTTCCTTCCCGTGGCTTTCTAATTAAATTAATGAAGCCCGTCTGGTATGGCTGTTTTTTTCGAGAACCGATGAAAACAGAAAGGACAAACCCCTGATATCCAGCAATATTGGACATATTCTATGTTAGAAACATAAAAGACATAAGACCATAGGACCAAAGTAAAACCGACAAGAATCCGTAAGGTATCAATTAGCACTTCCTGCCAGATTTCCTTTGGCTTTGTTAAACTAAGAATGGTATGAATGTTTTGTCTACTTTTGCTACGCTCGAAATGCTTCGTTGGAAAGCATTAGGTCCTTTGACATCCTTTTGGATGTCTCACACGGAAGTGTCAAATGCTACGTCAATAGAATGCCGCCAATGTCAACAGCACCCGAAAACCAAGTATCACTGTCGCAGGCATTCCTGCACCGTAAAAGCGTACCTCGTATGTAAAAAATCTGTATAAAAACTGTCGGTTTTAGAAGAAAATCAGTAACAAAAAGGGACATTCTTTCTTAAATATTCTAATTGTTGAAATAAAATTAAAATTCTAAACTATTCAGCAATAACTGTTGGTACTTTGTGTCAATTTTTAGAATCTTTTGTAACAGATCATGGATCATCATTCAGCACATGGTTTATGCTTGTTGACGGAAAGTTCAAACCGGTTGTATGACAACGTGAACGGTGCTCACATTCAACCGAACCCCTAATAAATGCGTACTCTTATAGCCTTTCGGCTCTGCCAAATGCGGCTCACAACGGTAGCATCGCTACATCAAGTCAACAAGAGAGAAGAGCACATGACCCACAGGATGCCAATTGCTATTATCGTCCTCATTAGAGAATGATAAACATATTTACTTTAGAATACAACCCCACCAATTCTGGTTGTATCGTCTCATTTTTCGTAACATCCCTCCAGCATCGAGCGGGGTTCATAACGAAATGTTAAAGGGTTCCGTGGTTGACGAGCAGCCCTCCTCTTAAAAGATCCAAAATTAAAATAACCGTGAGGAAGGGTACGCACGTTCAATCCCCTCTTAGATTTGGATGCTGACATAAATGGGGTTTCTTTTAGCGGAAAACAGCACACAGATGTGAGTGTGAGTGGGTATATTACATGATGGTGTGCTTGGTGTGCGTCTGGTAGTCCTAATGCTGCTAAGTATGTTACAACGATATGACGGTATGATATGTTATTTAGATGATCATTTATAGCCGGCAATGTGAATCCTGTGCGATAAGTATAATGTTTACATATGTTCATTGCAATGATGTTCGTTGACTATCTCGCATTAACCACACACATCTATAGCCTTTGCAGATTTGATAATGATTTACTAAATGATGTCTGAACAACGACAACAAACGACGCTAAGCACATGTTTAAACGGCACCGGAATAGCTCGTGTCGGTTAAGGTTGGCCGTTGGCCTAACGATGTCCATCTTGATGATGATGTATTTAAACGACAGTTGCTTCAACAAAGCCGCTGTTCGCCTGTGCAGTGCGAAGTTGCTGTGTTGAGCGGTGGTCATCAATTCGATCTCAAAAAGTGGTACCGGTTCACCGAGCTTTGTGGCCGGGCTTTCCATTGTTTGAAACAGTTATTTACCGCTGATGAATAGCGCACTTCACCACTAATTGTAGCCTTTTTTCACTTGATGAGCTCTCTCGGATTCCGCTTAACGTTTCTTGACACGCGTCCTTCTTGATTTTTCGAGACGATGGCGGCCGCCTGGTTCGTGACAAGATCAGGAATCGAGTTTTGATGAGCCAGGCACAGCGTCTGCTGTAGCTTACGGCAGCGCCAGCTGCTTTTATCTTTGACCGATACGCATTAGGTTGTTGCTGGGACCAATTGCGATCGGACATAATCCGTTACACGTATCACATAATGTAGTAAAGTGTCAGGTGCCAACCCCCTTTTGATGGGTTTGACGAATAATCGCTGTCGGAACCACTACCACTATGGTCCATGGTAGTTGGCCATGACGAACAAAGGAAACATCTGAACTGCCCATACCACCATCTGGTACAGTTTCTATTTCGATCGTCGAAGCATATTTGGCATCTACGGCATCTACGAAAATGACCGAAGATGATAAGTAAAGACATATATAAAATGAAGTATATTTAAGCCTTTCTTCTGTAACTCTAATGGAACTCTTTTATAGCACAGAATGATACAAGAAATCATATACAAATGATACAATAAATATTTGATGATTTTTATTTTAGAAAAATATATCATTATAGAAGGACATCGCATGATTATGCGCTATGTTTTAATCTACGTCGGGATTTGTCTTGGAGTCACAAAGAACAGTGCTTGGAGTCACAAAGGGGCTGATGATGTCCTGTAGCACGTGCGTCGGTTAGGTTGTAAATTTAGCGTAACATTGTTTGCTTGACATCGCGACTACAAGGCCCCAGCCTGCCGATGGAGGGTGAAATCATAATCCACGGAAGAGTTTCAGAACATTTCGCGAAACCCCGTCATCGCCTTTTGTTTCATAGCCGCTATGCACCTAGGCAGCCATAGCGGTTGACTAGCAGCTATTTTGCTAGGCACATTAACTGGCGCGCCACTTCTTACCTCTCATCATCTAATTATTTTTAATTAAAGTCTAGCGAAAAATTTAATCAACCTTCACCTTTGCCCTTGCAAAAGGAACAACCCGGCTTTTTGGGTTGTTTAACTTTCTACTTAGAATATCTTCCAACCGCCACGCACCAGCCCGCTTCTACCTAGCTAGTGGCCAAGGGAGGGGAGGAGCGAGGAAAGCGAGGAACATTTCCCCGTGCCCCAGGAGCAAGCGGAGCTGGCCGTCAGCTCTCTCGGTCGTGACCTGGCGACTTTCACAAAGTACTGAAAGGCTGAATGGTTGGGTCCATCGTCCCCTTTGTGCTTTCTAATGAAAACAAATTGTCAGCAAATGAAGCGATAAAAATGCTAGCTCTGTTCTGGTTGGCCATCGTTAATTATGGACCCGTTTGGCCTACGGCGGAAGCCGTGGAAAATGGCACGCAGGCCCGAAACGGAAGCACCGGACTACGAGGAGCTGGCGAAAGGAGTGGAGAGAAGCAATTTTTATAATCCAAAAATTGCTCCATCTTTGTCTTTCGCTCGTTCCCGTGCGATATGATGGCCAATTTAAGGACTCCTCATTCTTACAAAATACCACATTCAACGTCATCCGCTCGGAACCGACCCCCGTTGGCAGTGGTTCTCGCTCTCCTGGGAGTAGTTCATCATCGATGGCAATTAGAGAAAGGCGAAAGAAATGCTCGACCGTCGGCTGCCAGGCTGCGAAAAGAGCAAACTCTTGCGAAGGGGATTTTCGATTTATTGAACGAGCTAGCCACCGAGAAAGGGTAAAGCTGAATCCTCCCGAGCCGAACGCATGCCTTACGGGGGCGAAAATAAGGGTAGCAGCCGGTAATACATGTTCGAACTGTCCTTAACGAATCAGTCGCTGCCTCTGGATATGCCTGAGGGAAAGCACCATCAACTGCAAATGTTATCCATGAGAGAAAAAAAAACAAACTATCTAAATTCCGTCCTGGAATAGAACCTCCCTCGAAAGTGTAACGAACT
>NC_064874.1:2117500-2120000 GCF_943734745.1 Anopheles darlingi | reverse complement strand
GCTCGTATCATGTTGGGAGCGATGGTGGTGATTACTTTTACACGTTCTCGTAAAACAGTGAATCGTGAGCCATGACCTTGAACTGCTGGCTGAGTAAACATGGCCTCATTCGTTCGAACTCCTTTACTCGCAAGCATAAGATTATTGGCGGTGGCGCGTAAACCATGGCCAAGCACGGACTCCTCTACTTCCTGTTCGGCGTTGGGTGCCTGTTTTCGGCTGCATGAATGAACGTTATCACGGGGCGTCCGTTGTATCGTGTAGAACGTGTTCCTGTGTGATACCGCGTTTTGCGCTATTCGCGTAGTAAATGGATCTAGCAGACATTACGTTATTGCTTTCGCTCGCCCGCTATCGGGGGCCAATTTCTCGCTCAAGCTCTACATTTAAATGTGTTTTGCAGCCTTTTCCACATCAACCATCCATCAAGCTTGTCCGGTAACAGTATATCCTCGCCGAACTTCGCCTTCACGATTGAAGATGAAGGGCATCGGGCGCGGGCAATTTATCGATTTTTCTCGCCACCAAAATTGAATCATTACCACCACCGGTGGGAATTTTATCTCGACCAATACCCACTATTCAACGTTTGGCTATATTACTGGTTACATTTTTTCATAGTGTCCTTTAGTTTTTAATGGTGTTCGAACCTGTATTAGAATTGGTGTTAATTGTTAAGGTATGCTGTACAGTGAAGTTCATTATTATAAACATAGTATAATATGAAATTGCAAAGCATTGATTGAGAGCATTAAATAGTATTGTAATGTATCATGATTATTAGAGGAAGCTTGCTTTATATAAAAAATCTATTCTCGACAATACAGTTGACCGAATAAATGATTCTGAAAATGCTCGTGCTTAGGTTCTGAATTCGAACGATGGGTCGAAGGATGATTCTTTTTTCCAGAAAGCTGGATCGACGTTGATTGTATACTTTTGCTACGTTGGAAGCCCGAACCTTGTGCGGCCGGGTACTGACCGAAGGCAAACCCGAAGTCTAGCGACTTCTGGATGACAAAGAGGAGTCCCACGAACGACACCAAGGACACTTGGACCGATGGCGAAAGAGAGACGCGCTTTTACATAAGGACACGAGCGAGCTCTTACAAACCATGATGCTGCCGCTGCTGACGGTGATGACGGTCATGATGATGATGATGATGAATAAATTCCGAAAGAATCAGTTTAGAGTTCTGTTTGTGCGGGGCTATATATGGTCATGGGGCCCCAATACCCAATCAGCTGGGAATGCCATCCTTGTGGGTGGCGAGATGAGAGGCGAAATGGTGGCGACCAGGGCCAGCAGCACATCGAAGGTATGCTTTTTTGTATTATTTTGGCGCACACAGAAATAATAACGCCCATTTCTACAGCCATCGCACCGCTAGATGTCCCTGCTGCTGCTGGTGCCGAGTCGAGTTCTCTTCCTCTCGAAGACGTGGCGACAGATCAAAACCCACGAAAACCATAGACGACGACGACGACGACGACGACCTCCGCCCGCGTTTAATACATAGGGACAAATTCCTCAAAGTGTCCCATGCTCCGGAGAGCGATGATGGCCCGAATGCGCAGGCCACAGGCCTGAAGGAGAGAATGAGATCGAAGAAGAGCAGCGCTCGAGGAGAGAAGAAAAATGCACGAGCAGACAAGCGTGAAAAGGATGCGTTCGTACCGCGCCGAGAGATCGCTATGACATTCCGGTCGCAGCATAATCAAAGCCCGCAGCATCACCTCACGATTTTAAAAAAGTAGGCGGCCCTAGTGCACGACGAGGGTGACACGAGGGTGACACATAGCGCAGTTGTCCACTCCACCATGTGGCACTTTTATGTTGTAGATTATGTGCGACACCGTTTCCTATATAACGCAGCTGGGCGCTTGGACGTCGGCGATGTCGGCAAGCAAACAAAGGTATTGCGGTGTGCAGAAGGTGGCCGAAGGACGAAATATTAAATTGACACATCCAGCGTCCGAGGTCCTTGGAGCCAGGCGCTCAAGGAGTGCTATGTGAGTAAATAGCACGTACTAACGACATCCTAACATTAGGTAGAGCGGCCCAGGTTCCTTTGGTTGGCCTGGAACTTATTTGTTTAAAAAATACTATCCTCACAAATATATTTTCTAATGTTTTTACCATGCTTAGTATGATACTTTATCCAAAAAGCAAAGTGAAAGCAAAAGAGAAAATTTTATGCGAAAATTGAGCATAAAGCTGTAGGAAGATTTTTGTGGCTGGAATCTTTAGCAAGAATACACGCGATACGGTCGATATAGTCGCCTGTACACTACAACTCCATTGTCGACAGTGATCCGGGCACTAAACGCCACGGAGTGCTTTATTTATCCCAGCTTCCGTTTTGTATCGAGAGGATAGAAGATATCAGTAGGGGAAGAAGCAAACATCCGGCCATGTAAGCCACGAACAGGAAAGTGACAAACATCTCTCTCTTACTCCTTGCTGCTGCTGCTGCTGCTGGTGCTGCTCGGCTGTATG
>NC_064874.1:2105000-2110000 GCF_943734745.1 Anopheles darlingi | reverse complement strand
TTCCAATGTTCCAATCTTAGTGAAGTTGAATTTGTGATTTATCGTAGTTTTGATTGACATCAACAACTTCTTGCAAAGATATATTTGCCAAAATTTCGTTCGTCGTTCTTGATTTCCATCCATCCAAGCAGGCTATAAGGCGTAAGTGTCAATAATACAGTTTTTTACTGAAAATCCAATCAAACATATAAAATAAATGCAAAAACTTGCAAATTTTCAACAAGGTGGTAGTGTGTCGTAAAGAACTCAAGAAACTGACTCAATCTTAACACTTGTCTTGGTGAAATGATTAAACGCTGTCTCCACGCTGTCACCACTAGTGCCACCGTTACACAATATGATTGATAATTTCCATTCTATGACTTCATCAATCTCATGTGTTACACAGCAGCAGCAGCGGCGTCCGCGGGCAGCCTTTGTGAAAATGAAATCAGGCCTGGCACGGGCTCTGCATGTGTAATAGAATTTATCAAAGCTAAGTTTTGACGCAAATGTGCCAGAATTATTTATCAAATACACGAATTCAATCAACACTTGAATGATAAATCGCACAGATCCAGAGGACTTAACGTTCATGCTAATAAGGGGTTGCCGGCACCGACCGACCGACCGGCCGCCGGTGTAGCATGGCATTGGCGTGGCACGTGGTTTGCGACCCTTCCGGTGCTGCTACTGCTGCTGCTGTTACTGGAGGAGAAAACCACTTGTTAGCAAAGATTTGAGTCATCCATCAATCAAGGACACCACTACCTTCGTCATTGCACAGCAGAGCGACAACCGTGAACCTCAGGGACGAACAGGGCCGTAATCCTGCCCGCCGTAATGGTAAACACCGTGGAGAGTGTGTTGAGTTTGCAACAAATACCACTGAAGCGAGTTTTGAAGCCAATTTCAATTTCACATCACGGGAGTATATTGTCAACAAGAGGGTTTAGTGATGGAGTACATTGTTTCCCAGTGGGTACAACAAGTTTGATTGACACACATTTATCAAATAAACCGTATCCGGTTAGCGAGGAGAAGATTGAAGGGTTAGCCCCGGGTTAAGCCACTCCGATAGAGAACGCTCCAAAGCGGACCTGGCGCATGGGGAGACAGATTTGCCTTGTCCTGTTCCCGGTACCTCCTGACGAGAACATGAAGGCCGTCCGGGACCACTTAATCTCTTTTCCTTTATAATACTTTCGAATTTGGGTTCCCCCCTCCCCCCTTTTATCAACCATCGCCACCCTATCACCGATGAACCCGAAATCGAACGAATGTCGACGAAAAAATGCGTTGTAACCTTCACGCCTCGATCGGCCATCGGGGCTAGACGCTGGACGCTGGACCCTACAATTATCATAAACAAATAATTTCCGATCATACGCCTCATTGTGCACCGATCAAGGCGGTTCTGATGAAGCGTAAGAGCGTACCCCTTGGAGCGCTTGTCGTTTCATAAAGCCCACCAGCCCACTTCTGGGTCTCGCCCGGGGTCTGGTGCCTACTTTCGGTCGAGTGCAAGTTCGGCGCGCGAGATCGTATCCGTTAGATTTCCCGATTTCCTTCTCCACGCGAGACAAGCTCCCGTGAAACTTCCATCTTCTGATCCATCCTCTCTCGCCTGACCCCACCATCGCGGAGTCCAGTATCGATAGGTTCCAGATTAAGCAGTTCTGTCTATTTTGTCGATGCCAATTATGAATACGGCCTGTGGCGTGGTGATTTGTTGTTCATGCGCGCTTCTGCGGCGCGGCCACGGTCACGCGCACTTTTTGGTGGCAATTTAAGTGTCAAATTACCGTCCGTTCTCCACTCTCCCTGGTCCAGGATTTGGTCATAGCCGGGGGACGACGAAGTAGCCCCCGAAGCACCGAAGATAAAGGCGCACCGGTGTGCTTCAACGCACAAATGAAATTATCAGTTTTCGATCATCGATGGCGGCGACGGCGGCGTTGACGATCGACAATGAGGAGCTCGACGTTCCTCGGGTGTTGCCGGCCGGCCGGACGCCCGTTTCATAATGGTTTTTGTGTTGGGTACATTCCATGCGGAGCGCCAAGCCAAACCTCTTCGAAAGTTCAACTAGCGGTAACGCTTTCGAACCACCGATAAGTCCAAATTGTCTGCTGCTTTGCTCGCTCTTTCGAGATATCGTTCTGGCGAACCACCTTTTTAGCGCCTTACCAATAGGCTATCAATAGGTGAATCGATGTGCGATGGCAGAGCCCGTAAAACCGGAGCAAATGGATGCTCTCTATTCTTGGGGTACATGTTCCATGTACCGTTGCAACATTTGTCATCAACACGAAAATCCAGTGTAATCCTCAAAATGTGTTCGTCTTCCTGTGTTCCACATCATTTCATTCGAATGACTTACAAACTGTTGTACATGATTATTGCAATCAATGGTCGGCTCTTTGAAGACGACTCTTGAATCAATCGTGTATGAAGGCACACGCACGCTGTACACACCTTCGTGTACGTTTGTTGATCAATAAGCGAGTCAAATAACCGTGAGCAGCTCGTCCATCACGGGATGGACGTGGCCAGAAAAACTCTAGAAAATGAAATAAATTCTTTCAACAGCCTGTTTGAAGTTGAACCGTCCAAACGGACGGACACGGGATGAAAAGTGCATCAAAATGACTCACCATCCACCATCCGTGTACCTTACTGCACTCTTAATTCCGTGAGTGAGTCTCCTCTCATCAGAAGAATGTTACCCCCGGCCTTCTCTGCTCGCCGCTCGAGAATTAAAGCAAAAATAGAGTGACGGACGATCCCTCGCCCGATCGGCAAAGCAGGCTCTATACGCAAAATTGACCGGAAAACGACGTTCGCCTTTGATGGACAAAAAGTAAAAAGGGCTAATGGAAATTTGTAATTAATGTTTTGCATTTTAAGGGCTCACTCGTTCGCTTTCCCTTCGGCGCATCTTATTCGTATCAGCAGTACGTTATGCTGGTCCCGGGCCGGGTCATCCTTCTGGTGGATGACATCAGATTTTAATATTAAAGAGTTGTCGAAGAGCGTCGAAGTTGATCCCGGAATATACACCCGTTCTCCAACTTCCTATCCGCTTTCGGGCGAAAAAAAAAAAGAAGATATCCCGCACCGGTCGGTCCGGTGCACAGGTCGTGCTTTGTACCATCGACCTTAACGAGGATGTTTGTTCGATGATGTAGTCGCGACAGCGACGAGCCGATTTCGCACGAAACTTAAAGTCGAACTAGTTCCCAAACTAGAACTAGTGCTTGAGAAATTGTAAGCGGCATGAAAGACACTTGACACCAACTTGGTGACGCGTGATTGACGTACTCGCCGGTTTCACCACCCCGCCGCCACAGGCCGCTTTACTTCCTTCCTTCCTTCCTACCTTCCAAGCTAACTAATAGCCGAGCGCGGGCGATTCATTATCCCCCGCCCTAACTCTTCCACTCTCTTCGATGGGGAGGAGAAAAAAAAACGACGGAAGTTTTTGTCATAAGTTGAAGGTAGCGGAAGTTACTGCACTTCATTATTCGCCTCGAAGCCCAGTGCGGTCCTTTAATTATAATACGTGTCTTGAGTGAAAATCAATATTCGATTGGGGTTTCCTCGTGGATAGTGAATGAGCGAAGCTACTTTCTAAGTCAACCAGACGACATTGTAAGTGGTGAGGCCTTTGTTTTGATAGTTTGATATCGTTACTTCGGTAAAGTATTACCACTAGCTACTAGAATGGTTAGCAAATGGTTTAATAAACATTTAAAAAAAACAGTGCATGAATAAAAACTCATAAATTACACGCCATTTATGCAATTCTTTGAATGACCTTGAAGGCTTCTAACTTATAATTTACAAACCCTCAAGAAAAAGCCAATCCACGTCACGACACTCACGAATCCACCGTTTTCGTGGTGTTTAATCGGTTTCTCGGCTTGGCCGTTTATGTTGCATCGGTACACCGACTGATGCTGCTTTTTATGGAATGCATCTCCGTTTGGCACGGATTGAAGGTGTCGACACCTCTCCCGCCCGGTAATGTTTCCCACCAACAGCATTCGCAGTCTCGAATTAGCACTTTGTCTCCGAGGCTGGAATGTGGCGCAGCGGCCCAAGCGGCAGCGTTTGGTGTGAGAATTGGTCCGGATTGGTTTCTCAGGAGGTACCCGGTGTTGTCAACGGTTAATCAGCTTGTCAAGTTGATTTCTTGTCCGTAGCAATTTGTCAAGCATGACGTCCGGTTCAATACCGTACAACCTTCTAAACAGTGATCAAGATTGTAATACACCGTCGTGAGGTTTATTTCAATAAAATATATTCAATAATTAAATCTGTTTTAAGCATGTTAATAAAAAAACGCTGCAAAGCTATTTTATGTGCTCTCTATTAAATCATGCAGTTGTCAGAGCAATGTACAAGTGATGACTGTTATTTCTAGGAGGGAAAACCAAACAGCAGCATCACGTGCAGTACATGGGCGAAGGTGTAACACGTCGCTCAAGAAAGGGGTATCGTCTTCAAGACCGCGCACTATACGGGGTGGGGTGGTTGCGCACTGCTTATCGCTCGTGATCGCATTACCATCAACGCAAAGTGTGAACTGTCGACCTGCAATACAAGCAACGCATGGCCAGACGCAACATCGAAGCAGTCGCGTCTGTTGCAGTTGAAAAGAAATCGAAGCACAAAAAAAATAATGCCGTCGACGCGTCGAGTAGCCACGTTTGTAATGCTGCTTCAGTGCAACGCTTTTTTGTAGTTGTTTCTGTTGCTCGCCAATAAAGCAGACACCGTCTACTGTTTATTGAAAGTATCAACAGGCTCGGAAGAGAAGCGTGCACCGTTGCAGGTTAGGCAAAAAAAACCAGTTAACCATCCGTCCGCGATGGAAGAGCCCTCAGAGCATGACCAAATGCCGTCCGACTGAATTTCGCAGCGACTTTGCATCACCGACGACAACGTCGACGACTACTGCGACGACGACGACGACGACAACGATGCCGCGAACCGGCGAAGGGCATCGATTGTGT
>NC_064874.1:2065000-2075000 GCF_943734745.1 Anopheles darlingi | reverse complement strand
ACAACAAGAAGACGAAGTGTTGGAAAGGGTTAAGAGCGGAGTTGAATCGAGATCGGAAAATGTTTTAAATATCAGTATTCTGAACATGAGCAGCAGCAGCGAACTATAACCAGCAAAGAAAAGCGCAAAAGGTTGAAGGTAAGCGTAAGATTGGCCTTCATGAATTCCATTTGGCAGTGGGTCCATATTTAATCTAGTCCTTATCCTTATCTAGGCGGAGAGCCGTCTAATGGGGGTTTTGTTTCATTTAAGTTAATAAGCAATCCTAAGGGTTATACGCACCAAAAAGGCTTATTTTGGACGATTTTTAGTGCAGAAACCATTCAACTTCAGTAAAAAAACGGTTTAATAAAAAAAACGGTTAAATTTGAAAAAAATCGAAGCGGCTTCGCTCGCATTTTCAATTTCGCTCACACTTTTCGCTCGCATTTTCAAACTCACTTAGCGCCACACCGCTAGATGACGCTGTGCTCAAGCGAGAGAAACTCCTCACGACGTTTGCTTATCTTCTCACAACTTTTGCTCTTTTCTCGCTTCATTCATTTTTGAAATTTTCAAAGGGGCAGTTACCTACCCACGTTTTTCTGATCAGCTCAAAAAAATTTACAAAGGTTCAAGGTAAATTAAAGTAATTGAAAACCACAACCATATCCCTTTACGGTTTGGTATCCTCAAACCTGAAAAACAACCTTCAGCCGATTAGAAAATCGCATAAGCATGTCTAGTGACAAATATCCTTTGGAGGCTACTGCATCGTGAGAGGGAACATGCTCGACCTTGATCTTCTGCTTGTGCGTTGCAATGATAGCGCATGATAAGTAATTAAGTCAACAAAGGACACAACAACGCATCGAATGTAGGGTCGCATAACAGCATATAACCACAAGACACGAAGCTCTCACGTCGCCAAACCAGTGGACACCACAATTCGACAATATTTATGTCCCTCAGACCACGCCGACCAGCTGCCGAGCCGTCGTGCTGTTTGCCAGGATCTTTGAACTTGTCTGATAAGATAATGCGGAGGCGTGGGGTTCTGGCGGAGGCGGTAGCCCCCGCGTTGTTGTCTGGCAGTAAAGTGTTGCCCCATTTTTCAACAACAAACCCACAACAGAACGCCTATGGACGACGTCAATCGGCGAGGATCACACGAGACGCATGGTCAGACCGAACAGAACAGGGTTAGTTAACATAATGGACCAAGTTTGTAGAATCACGAGCAATACTTTCCAAATCGAACGGCGTGGAAGAGTTACCCCAAATTGCAATCACCACCCTCCCCGTCTTTGGACGATCAATCAAGCGAATCGTGCGCAACCATTGTTGTGTGACGCTCGATGGTGACGATCGCACTTTTTCGCGCAAACCAACAACCTTTGCCTAAGGACACTCGCTCGCGATCGAGGATCGTAATGAGGCAGGAAGGGTGTGGCAGTCGAATAACGGAGTAGAACGTAAAGTGAACGTGTCGAACTTTATTGCGTCGTAGTTTTACTGCCCCGCCGCCCGATCAGCTAGAGATCGCATTGGGCGTGCAGGAGCATACCACACAAAAAAAACCTTGCCTCGATCGCCATCCACATCGCGAAACCTGTTGCCACTCACGTGAAGCACAATCCCCCTCATGACTAGCCCCACAAGGAGATGAAGTTGCCAAAATGAAGGAACCGGAGAGGTAGCCCACCACACTAAAGGCCATCATAAAAACGGCGGTACCTGCGTCCTCGTGACAGGTCTCGCGCGCAGACCGGAATCCCGAGGTGGTACGGACGACCGTATAGTAGTACGTTGATGAATGTTTTACTTCGCTCTTTTTGCGATCACCGCGCCGATGCTGTCACGGCCGGTCATGTGAGATCGTTTCGTTTTGTTGTTTTTCTTGGTTTCTTCAATATTTTCCTGTTAAGCATGGACTTCTTTCGGTGCTGCATTACGTAACGATATCGCTGTGGGCCGATTTCATGGATCCTCGGTTCAATTGGTTCACTAGCGCAAGTTTTGTTTCATTTCGACTCTCGATCCGGATGTGGATCCGAATTGTTGGCGAATGGTGGTGGGGAGGACGCACGGGTTTCCGTTTGCATTTCCAATCGAACTGCACTGATTGAAACGGCACGATGCGACTCGAGGTTGTACGCTAATGTCTGTGCAAATGCTGGGGCAATTGCTGAAGATCGGTGCGAGAATGAGGACTAAGCTTTGTGTGACCGAGTCTTTCGCCATGCCGGCAACGAATCTTCAGTCTCAGTACGTTTGAATAAGAAATGCCGTATCACGTGCAGAAGACACACAAACGTGACATAGTTAGCTCGTCAAAGTCCCTGTTCCCTGTTAATTTTAATGAAAATCCTGCCAATAATCTGAGAGTGAATCGAGGATCACTAATGCACACAACAAATGGTAACTAGATGATGCGAAAAATCACCCAGGACATGTAGTGGCATCCCAGTAGCGGTTGCATTGAAATCACCCAACATTTTGGTCGCTTGGCAATCGTTAGGACAACTCGATTGAGATGATTGCACGAGGAATCTAAATAAACTAATCGTTATTGTCCCGCAAACAAGTTGGCAATCGGAAAATGGCTTCTTAGCTTGTAAACAGCACGCAGCAGTACACCTCTCGAGCTCGGGCGACGTTTGTTGGTTGAAGATTTGTTTATTTGATCGCAACCAATGCGCGGTAGTTTAGAGAGCTAGGAGCACGAGCATCATGATGATAAGATTGACGGAAGATGGCAGCTCATCCCTCGAGGCAAATAGACCGCACGAAGCCTTGGTACGATTGCTGGCTTGCTCCTTTTCTTGGCGCCTTCTGTTACAATCAGCTCGATTCGAATCACTTCCGCCGCGGAGTTCCCCTCTTCTTGCTGATCCATATTCCGATGTTTGTGCCACGTATGATTAGGATTGAGCAGAACGTTTGAAGAAAGCATCCAGTGAATGGTAAAAGAGTGTCTCTCTCTCTCAGGCCTGGTCAGCTGACCCGATTCGAAGCATCCATCCGCGTCCAAGTAGCGACTCTGTAGCCCCGTGTGCAATCGTCGGTTGGTGATAATGTGGATTTGATGAGGCTACTTCTGACAAAATCTGACGCCGGGGGCACCTACTGGCTCTGCTTCCTTATCACCTTACTTCTCGCACTCTCGTCTTCTGAAGGCATTTTGTTTGTAGTCAAAAGCCACCAAGTTTACGGTGCTATTCACTTGATTTGATGCCTAGCCTAGAGGCTTACGGTTACACCGTACAACCCGGAATGCCATTTACTTTCATTCTCGTTACCACCCATGACGACTCGTAAATCTTAGCACCCCGAGATCGTGGATTGGGATGTGATAATAAAGATTGCTCAAACAACGCATCAGTCTTACAACTATCACCTAGGAACATTTACAATCAGGAAGATGTTGAATGAAACAATGAAACACATTTTACGTCCCATCTTGTCGCGAACGCAGGGAGGATTCACGTGGATCTTCCTCCTATATCGGACGAATTCTCTTACTCTACGTCGGTGGCAGTAGCCAAATTGGTAAATTAAATACTCTCAAACAGGCAAACAGAACAACGAAACCTATCCCTAAAGTGACACCTTCTAGCGGCTAATTGTGAACGGTATTTCTTGTTTGAGCAACATTAGCACAGTCGGCATCAGCTCGGTCCGGTCCGGATCTCGACAGAAGGAACAAAAAAAAAACCCAGAAAGGGTGCTAATTCGTGACGAATTTCCTGATCGAGAATCAGTAGGGTTCATGGTTGTCGTTTTCTTGCAGCAATCCAATCCAATCGTTGATCGTTGGTAGCTAATTTAGTACTTTTCAAGGCGAACAACGGTCAACGCTTCGTTCTAGCACCTCATACGGATACATGCGACCATACGATCAGAGAATAATTGTCAGCCTAGAAAAGATTTATGCTGCTAGGGAACGTTAAAAAAGATTTACGGTCCTGCCATTCGCAGCGATCAAATGATGCTATCTTTGATAATAATCGTTAAAATGCAACTATATTTATCACTCCAGTTGCTAAGCGATCATGAACCAATTGCAAGCAAGCACTGATTACAATCTTATCGATCGCTCTGCAATCTTGATCATGAACCTTATCCAGAATCGTCGCATTAAGTACGATGGTTGAAAAAATGCTAAAATTGTTCGATTATTGCATAGCATTAGCCACGACCACGATGATCGTTTCTCGCCGTGGTGAAAAAAACATTTAATTTCTTCTGCCCTTGTAACCGACTTATTCGCCACAAAATACGCACCACTGAGGTGCAGATCGGGCACCAAGATGGGCAAACGGCAGAGGGTTGGCAGACTCGTTTCTCTGGTTGCGAGTTGTTCTGAGACATCGTCATTCTCCCGGCTGCCCAGGAGAACTTGTGCAACGAATGCCGGGCTTGCAGACGACCAACGACGATCCAAATGTATAAATAGCCACTCTCGCTCGACGAGTCGCGGGAAATGCAGTTTGTCAGCTCGGTGCAACTCGGGCTGCATTCTAGTGTCGTTCAATGCAACGTCGTGTCGGGATCCCCAAGCGCGGTGCAGAGTACGGGGAAAAAGATGAAGAAGCAATCTGAAGAAACAAACAACCGGGGAAGCCGATCGTACGTTCTTCTTTTGCTGATGTTGGTTCTAAGTCACGTACGCATGTAGGAGAGACCGGTTGCAGCGGCAGTTCTTGAGAGCAGGACAAGGATGGCCAGTGGTAGAACATGTGGCGCATCAATTCCCAAGACTTTGCCGGCATGCAGGTTGTGGGCGAATGAAAGGAAAACCCAGCCACCGCCAGTACTTTTCCATGACAGCTCGTCGTCACCACATAGTGACGACGAGCATGGGTTCCTCTCAATGAATGAGCCATGTGGAAAACGAAACGGCAGCATCCTAGGAATGCTGTTCTAGTGCTAGAGTTCAATGGATCGTCTCTTCCGGATGGGATCGCGATGGGTTCTTAGAGATATACGCAGAGGCTCGGTGAGGGATCGTGTTTTGCAAAATCCTTATTCGAATGAATAGGCATCAGAAGTTCAATAGAGTCTTCCGCTACAATGACCGTCTCGCACATTGTGGAGACTCTAGCGAAACGACTCTCCGCCATGAGCGACGAACCGATCGTCGCCATGGCGACGGAATCTTCATTACGCAACATGAATATTGAATGGCTCTTTCCGCGAACGGGCATGTTTTGCGTAATGAGTGTTTTGCTAAACCCCAGGACGACATCCAGCCCTCGTGCGTCAGAGAAGAGCAATAAAATAACGCAGCAAGAGATGTCGGATCCAGCAGCAGCAGCGCATTTAAGACTCCAGATTCAACACAATCTTCTTCCTTTCGTTGGCTACAAATGCCTTCTCGATCGTTCTCTGGCGCTTGCACACCGATGGACGCTGGCGTTCTAAAGGAGAAGACGGTTCGGTTTTGTTGTTTCTAGGTGTTTCCTTTGCACTCGCCACAAGACAAGACCTTCCGCGAAGTGCCTCGAAAACCGACCGGTCAGGCGGCATGCATGCTGTCCGTTTTCCAATATTGACCACCGGGAGTGATAAACTTGCTACAGCCTCCTCGGATCCTCGCTTTCTGCTCTCTTTCGCATTCCAAATGTTACCCGATTTGCAACCACTTATCGCCTCGCCTGAGGACTGTTCGCAGAATATGTTCCTCATCATTCATCTCCGGTTCTTATGCTGCATGCATGCGCAGTGCACTGTGCGTGTCCGGTTCGTCCTTTCGGCTCGGAATCGATACCCCCTAAGCAAGGCGGTTGTTCTGTAGCGTGTAATTTACACCCTTTTATCAGCCATTTTACCCAATCAATTTGTTTGATTGCACGCGCTTTTCACGCATTAAGTTGTGCGCTGCCAACAGTTGGAATTGGGAATTTCGGACAAACCGCATCTAAAAGTACACTGCGGTAGAAGTGAATTAGTATACAGTTCTCAATGTCGAACGGAATACCGGAAGTTAGATCAAACTTCCGAATACGAAACACAATTATTGCTTACTTCAATGATATCGCTTTCGTCTCTAGCACTACGATCGTCTCATGTTGATTGTTTCGCATCGAAGAACTAACCATTGGCTATTTTTGGCGCTATTTTGAGTCCACGTGTTTCGCCACGCATTCCGCTATCACGCGGGCACATGTTGGGTTTTATGTTTAATGTATTTCTTATCCATCTTTCGCTGTTTCTCTCTCGCACACAAACACTGTTGTGCGCTTTCTATTTCTTCCATCACTATTTCCGATCGTTGCAATCTCGCGATCCTCGGCCAGTACACCTTTGCACGTGATTTTTGCCAAAACCATGAAGTGCTTCTCCGCATATTCTGCATAAGATGCTAGCTCATGCACTTACATTCCCTTTCCTTCGAAGCTAAGTCGAATCAAGTGCCCCAGAAGCCGCTAATAAGACTAAAAGCGTGTCGTAGCACTGTAACCCACTCTCGCGATCCAACAGTGTGTGCGTGTCAACCCTCCTCCCATCGTCGGACGCTTAAGTATAAGATTTTGTCAAGCAACACCAAAATAACACAGAAAAATAAAACAACACCGAAGCTACAATCTACTGGCAAATCTTAAGGACTGAATCGCGAGTTGCTCTGATCGTTCGTAAGTCGATCGCGCTGCGAGAAGTCTGCTGTGCACGATCGAGAGACGATCGCTCGGTTTACAGCACGTTCCGAAATGGTAGCTTCACCTAAACACCACAACCGTAATTCAAATAAAATTCACCTTAAAAAAGACGTACATTTCTGATTAAAAAGTAAATTAAACATGCTCATTACAATGTGTATAAGACACCACGGTGTGTGGATTTTTAACCCGCAAATCTATTAAATTATATATTAATTAAAAAGCACAAAATGAAATAGCTTCATTGAACACATCAGCAAATTGCATACATCTTTTCTTATGTTATAAAAATCCCTCAGTTGTACACGGATGAGCCTATCTTTTTGAGACCAAGTGTATCTCTGTCTCTCCGTCTCTCTGTTCCTGCCGGGTAGCGCCTTGCATGTCTCAAACTGATACGCACTCCGAAGACCTGGTCACTCTGCGATCCGACGAGCAACGGTGCACATCAGCATCGGTTGCGTCCGTTCAGTCCGTCTTCCTCGTCGATTTCCTCGGTTTGCGTTTTTGGAAAGCTCTTCAGGTTCGATTGTGGTGGGTGAAGACAACCCAAGTGCCGGTCCGTGGAAGCAGCATTATTAACAACCTGTGTTTCCGACGTGTCGCGCTGCCGCGCGCAACTTAGTGACGGTAAACAGAAAGAGTCGTTTAGTGAGGTTAGACTTAACCCCTCCATTTTTGGGGGGGAAGAGATCCAACAAAAAACTTCCCATTTATTTTTTTATCAGACACCCTGAGTTCGTTTTCGGTAGCAGCGGTTTTCGTTCCCATGTGTGTTAGTGTTTGCTGGTCGTTTCTTATCGCGTGAACTTTCGTTTGAAATTTCGATGAATTTCGGTGGCCCTCCCCCCGGGGGGTGCTGTTGGATGACCTTTTGGCTTGGACACATTTTTTTTTTGTTAGTTTTTCTGTGTTATTTGATCAGCCAACGATAGGCGCGCGCGTGTGTGAAAGACTGTACGTTTGTGGAGGGTAGTTTTTGGGTGGATTTTAACAAAATTTCATTCATCTCGCGCTTGCACAACCTGTTCCAGCGCCGCTCTCCCACAGCCGTAGTGCCAGATGGTGTCTGGATGCATAAATT
Source organism: Anopheles darlingi (assembly GCF_943734745.1). Classification (NCBI taxonomy): domain Eukaryota; kingdom Metazoa; phylum Arthropoda; class Insecta; order Diptera; family Culicidae; genus Anopheles; species Anopheles darlingi. Next base: position 2,067,275 of record NC_064874.1, on the reverse strand, counting down.
GAACCCGAAGTGTTACCGTGAGCGACCCCAAAAAGCCCGCCACCAACTGCTTTCAAACAAAATTTGTATACGGGCGTCGAAAATGCAAAGCATCAGCACTAAGTCCCTCTGACGACTTCCGACAGCGCGCATACAAATTGTTCCGACACGCAAATGAGCTAAGCCCACCATTGGAAAGCATGGCCGGCGACTAACCGCACGGGAACGTTGTGCAAGGAACGATAGAGTTATGCGCATGCAAGCAATATCTGCACACGTGTTTTTGCTTTATGTTTCATGTACTAGTTGGTGCTTCACACGTGGGAACTAGAACCATTCTGGGTTCTGATGGCACTTGGCGTTCCATGTAAAATGCTTCGCCATTTTCGCCGAACCCAAGACACGATAGGTGATTGAACGGACGACCGATCGAGCATAGGAGGTTTATGGTGCCACCCCAAAAAAAAACCTGACTATCCGCTTTATACTGATACAGCACTCTAGCATGGTTTAATGGCCGAGCATCCAAAGCCAGTGGTCGGTGACCCCCCATCCGTTATGTGTGTGTGTGCACCGTATGTGAAATGAAATATGTGACTATGCCGAACGCGATCGTGATAATCTCGCGCAGGCAGCACACGAATGAACACACGAGACGCCGCCCCAAAAATACTCAACACCAGATATGGAGTATAAGCGGCAATAAAGTGTGGTTTACTGTTAGAACCACGCTTTCTTGCTGGCGACAGATGCCGTCATTCGCTCGGTAGGAAATCGTCTCGTGCACGATCAGCAGCTGTGTAAAGAGTGATTCAAGGCCAGTGCTCTAAAGCTAACTCCTTCGAACTTTTGGGTTACTATTGGAACGGGATGATCATGATATCATGTATCGACATGTAACACCGGCAGCCAAACGTCTTCCAACCGGTCCCAACAATTCAATTCATAGACCTACAGCAAGAAAGAGAGAGAGAAGGTGGCGGGGGCGTTGGTTGAGGCATGTTTCGTGTTCGCGTGATGTTCGCGCGATCGACTAGTAGCCTCCAGACGTTACCGACAAACCACCTAGACCATGGCATTCACTTTCCCTCCGTTTTGATGGTGGCGCCACCTAGGTCATCAGATTACTAGCAATGTGCTGCCGTTCCATGCACACGGCTGCCTGTACGTACACCTTGCCAATGCTGTCTAAGCTGATTGCCTGATAATGCATCCAGCACGCGGATTTGCGGGACTCCTCACCGTGAACCACCCAGTGACCTCTGGACATTCAGAAATGCTTCGAAACGCCTTATCTCTTCTCGATTGCAACCTCTAACCAATCATCATTAGCCTGATGAGGACTCACACTGCTGCTGCTGCGGCTGTTGCTGATACTGTGGTGTTCTTGGAGTGCTGTAACACTAGAAATTTCCCGAAAGTCGCACCAAGGCAAGGCCGTCAAGGTGTAGTGTCCACAGAGACCTCCGATCACAACGAGTAGCGGTTTTCACAACTATTCCAAACACGCTTCCCCATTCGATAACCAGAAACTTGAGCTTAAGAGATCAAGTTTAACGTAACAAGTTCACCGGTTAGACCGCTTCCAGACATTGCTACCAGTTGCTCGAGCGGTCAAATGGCAATATCTTCGTCGTTCCATTAATAACTCAACACATCCGGCCTGGGTTCCGTGGGGCAAGAGGGGGGGCATCACGGGCGTCAGATTCCTGCGCAAAGCCGGTTACTGGCATCGAGCTATGCTCGTAACCATGGTGATCGGGTGCTATGACCCGCCGGTGGCACTGTTCCGCTGCTGTTGCTGTTGTTGCTGCTGCTGCTGCGTCATTCAGCACTTTACACACAGACACACATCGGTTTCTAGGCGCACCTTGGATCCGGTAATTGGTTGGAGCAACCATTGGCGAATGGCGGGGCTCAAGGTACACCTGCTCCGAGAGTGACCTTGACTTTGAGACTGTCTGCCTATGCGCAAACAGCGCTGCCCTATCGATGCGCGCCTTTCGGAGACTTACCAAGTCGAAGCTGTGGAAGCTATCTACGCGCCATGACAGATTCGATTGGCGTAAACGGGAGGAGGGACGAGAGTAGAAGTACTGGAAGCAAATTTATGTCTGTCAAGAATTAGCAAACGGATCAATATTCAAAAGACTCATGACTCGTCTTCTCTCTTCGTTTTGTTTCTACCGCTGCCTCTATTCTCCAAGTCCACGCCATGTCATGGTGGCGTGATAGTAATGTATAAAACGTTCATCAACATATTAATTTTGAACAGCGCTCATCCATACGGCTCCAT
>NC_064874.1:2047500-2052500 GCF_943734745.1 Anopheles darlingi | reverse complement strand
TAGAGCGTCCGGCCACCACTGTCAAACAAATTCAAAATGGTGACCTGTCAAAGCGGCTAAGACACCACCTTACTATTATTTAAAACATCTTGGCGACTCGCTCAAAATAATTTCCGTGAAAAGTGTTTGTTGTGCAAGGAACTCGAGCGGAGTTTAAGGATTTTCGGTCCCGTTCGAACTTTGTGTCGTCCGTCGAGCGTAAATAGCGGAGTGTGTGTGGCCAGTTTTTGGATGGGAGGCCAGCAGGCGAAGGCCGAGACGTGAGAAGCGCGTGTTACGTATCCCGCCGGGTGGTGCGTGCGTGGAAAAGGGTTCCAGAAAAAGGCGGCCTCGGGGCTGATTTCGAGTGTGATTGCCCTTTGGATCCACCAGCTGCGCCGTTACCAAAATGGGGGGCCTAGTGGCGATTGGGACCATCATGTCGATGATAACGTTGACGCCGTTCTTCGTCCTTCTGTTTACTATCGTGTTCATGGCCTCGATCGGAAAATCGTTCGGCGTGCGGCGCCTTTACGTGAATCTGTTGGTGAAAATCTTCGAGGTGAGTACACACACACACACACACACACGCACGTACACCAGGTCGCGTAAGGATGATGCGGAAATGACCGCAAGGATCCGCGGCGTGGAAAATCGATATCTCGCGCACCATCCGAGACGCGTCTGGGCTGCTGCCGTCTGGAGGAATCTTTCCGTCGATCGATACGTCTGCCAGCACACCCTCCGTCGTCTGAAACCGCCGTTTTGTCGGAATTCAATCCATTTCGATGAGCAAGCACATAAAAGGGCGCTCCCTAACGGACACGGAGGATGCCAAACCCGATCGGGAATAGACGACGACCTGGTGCGGGAATTGAATCCATAATCGATTGGCAAAGCGACATCGTCATATCAACCGCCGGGGCTCGTGGTCACCGTGTGCGGTCAGCAGAATTTATTTTGTCGTTTCACACGTCCACCAGCACCGAGGAACGTGTACCGCATGCACCTAACGAGCCACCTCCCAACGGCGGGGGCTGCTCTATCGGCTGTGACCGAAAAAACCTAATTATGCATTATCGACTCGTATAACTTTTTGACAAAAATGTGATGTAATCATTAGAACAGGCCGTTTGGAATCCTGCCGAACACCACCAAACAGCGCAAACAATGTTTGCTGAATCATCTTTTGTGAGTTGCCTTGATGGCCTCGAATCGCGCCTAATCGCGGCAAGCAATTCAACCAGCAGCAACTGATGGTGGCGGGCACCTTCGGCCGATGCTCTATGTTGGTGCCCTGCCATATGTACGCCTCGTGATCGTGCAGAACCTTTGGTCATGGCGCAGTTTCACTTTAACTTGCTAATGTTCTTCCATTAAGATCACAGCAATCGCTGGGAGAGTTTGAAGTCATTTGCGTAACCTTGGTTACGTTACACGAGCACATAGCGGCTCTTTTTAAACACATCCCTTTCGGATAACGGGCTTGAGAGGAAGCCGGAACCGATTTACCGGATATGGCGCTAATCTAGTTGGCAATGAGCAGGGACAACGTGCACCTGCGCCACCGATCTGTCGAAAATGCACCTCCTCAGGAAGCGTAACCGGTCGTAGGTCGACCTGTGATGCATGCCACACGCAAGCAACTCCCTAGTGCGGTCGCTGACGCTCCATTATCTATTGCTTGACCGTGAAAACGTAATCACGCCGCCCTGCGCTTGCTGTTTGCGGCTACTGCTCACGCACAAGATTTCCCATCCACCAGTATCTGTTTGATGTTCTGCCCTTTCTTTGAATGTAGTTTTGTGTGTGCGTGTGTTCATAGTAACAACACACGACGCGGCTGTGCGCCGCTGCGGTCAAGGACGACGGTCTGTTTGCTTGGCCGTGTCGTTCAGGCGCGAATGGACGCGATGCATTCATTGAGGTTTTATTTGCAGAAGCTCAGTGATATGGTTGAATAAAAGTGAAATAAAAAAGAAAGGAAAACCAGAAGCACGTTTGCCACGCTCCGATGCAACAAGCGGCGGAACGCTCCAACATCCTGATAATCGGCATCGAGACAGACGATGAGACCCATTCCAGAAGGATGGTGGACGAGCCTCCTTTACACGTGATTGATAACTGACAGAGGGAAACCAGTGAACCGAAAATCGGTTTACGCCTTCCCCAGAAACAAGAGAGAAATCCGGAGGTCTACGACGTGGCCAATGGTGGCCATGCACAGGGCGCCGTGACCTTATGGCAGGCCATGTTTGGTCGTGTGGAACACTCTTAAACACTGCAATGACCCGAAGAGCATGGACAAGAAGGTGGGTCAGGCTGTGACTACTCGATCAAAACGCCACGACTACAGGCGAACGAAATGGCTAGCAGAGGGAGGCAAAGTGCATGAAGTGCTCCGGCCGGCTGGTGGGGGGTCGCCTGATACTTGACTCCTGTCCTGATGCATGGCTTAGGCAGCACAATTCCAATGCATACGCTGAGTGGACACGTGCCACGCGAGTGTTTCATTGCCGAACCTCGGCCAGCCTGCTAGATTTTATTTTACGTCGACATTTTGCGCGCATTGCGGTTCCGGATATACTACCGGCGCCTCCGCCTCAATCGTCTTATCGGTGTGAAGCCTTTGATATTTACAATATTGTGCAAATGGGGTGCAATAGACACCATACCCCTCTAGATGCACTCCCTTGGATGTGCTAACTGAGCGTCGAACGACCAGGTGACCAACCACCGTTGAACCCAATCAGGCGATTGCCTATTGCCTTCGAAAAGGATGGGAATATGCAGCTGTGCGCAGTCGGCCATGATTAGATAGGCAAATGGTATAAAAAAAACCATTCTCTAAAAGAACCGCTCTTTCGATGGTTGTTTTTGCTCTTATCATTCACCCAAGCACCCAAGAAAAGCGATAAAGAGCACTCGATCGAGCGGACGGGGTGCTCTGATTATGGTTGGGCCACGCACGATTTCATTATTTTGAACCTCTTTGTCGTCACAGCACAACCGAGCGCAATCGATAAAACGGGGCAGGAATTAGCGATCGGTGTGACGTATTTAAAAGGATGATGATTTGCACATATTTCCGCCAGTTGATGATTGCGCCGCAGATTAGATTGTGTTTCGGAGATTGTAAAGCCAAATTCAACATTCTAGAACAGTTGAAACCCAACTGCCGCAAGGCTACTAGACCACTAATACATTCAATCTAATCAACAGATGATCTGCCTAAACTGTTTATCCGTTTATACGACGGCACAGGGGGTTTGAGTGACATTTTGCATCACTCACATGATGCTTCACACTACCCTTCTCACAGGGTGCGCGTAGTTTGCTTACCAATTACTTTATTTATTTGCTCGATTACCCTCTCCATGCGGAGGCGCGCCACTCGCGCTTGGGGGACATACTACAAATCCATGCATTTGGGCTATAGTAAGAATCCGTCCCAACGGTGCGAATACATAGAGACGGTATGACGCAATCCTCAATCTCGGTAAACCGCTACGGAGTTTCACGAACTGAGGGGCCCGAAGCTCCGATTGGGGCTGCTTCAGGCAGACTGCGGTGTCAGTAGTATCAGCTGTTATTTCCGAATGGAATTGGTTGCGATGCATCACAGAGCACCTACTACGCCATTTAATACGCACGTACCAGATCCGTCGTATAGACGTTTTCTTTGTGTCACCAAGGAAACCATTACTTCAGGCCGTCTAGAACCGGTGTCAGGTCACGTCCGACAATGAGTAGCATGGGTTGGGAGGAATATGGAGCAATATACAGAAAAGACAGAGCAATCAGGTCCAACAACGAGTTCTGTTCTGTTGAGGTAAAGACATATTACTCACATTGGCCGCAATTTGAAGGTTTTGGTTGGTTGCATATGATGAGAAATTAGTGACCTTCGATTGACAAATCTGCCGAAAGGCCTCGTCTTCTTGTGCAATATTTTTTGTTATAAAACGTAGCGACCTGCTTGTTTTGTTTAGCCTTAAACCAGCTAACCCAGACCCATTTCACGCTTTCATCGAGCATCGTGGTGGGTTGAAATGAATGAAACAGAATCTGCATTCCATTAAATCCATCGATTTCGTCATACACCGCAGAAACGGCATGGGTGGAAAGTGAAGATAAATCGTTTGAGTCGCAGTAACCTTCAAGGCAAATGATGCGCGCTCGAGGAATAGCTCGCTGTTTTTTACCATACAGTCTCTTGAGCAGACTGTGGTATTGACCTCTGTTCGGATGATGTTTCGTAATAAAAAAAATCGATTCTACGTTCGGTCATTTATGATGAGATTTTGATTTTTTGCGTTGCTCTTAATCTATGTACGTCATAAGATAATATTTTACCTTGTTTTACGATAGTCATTATGAAATTCATTTTTTTGTGTATATTCGTATCATTTTGCACAACCAGTTTCTAATGATCAAAGAATCTTCCAGAAGATAGAATAGGTTTTAGCGTTATTTATAAGCAATTAAAAGAAATTCTAGTAAGGTTTTAGATATTAACTTGCTTGATTTGAATATTCATTTCAGTTCGGACGGCAGAACATTGAAATTGTTCGACAACAGCAGTACGCCAACATAACGCAGTCAGAACCGGAGGAGGACGAACTTCCTGCTACTGACAGTGCCGATGCTGGAAAACCTGATATGGGTGATGGCACCACCGGGAAAGCCAATGGTATCCTGCCTAATGGCAACACCCGCCACAAGCTTTCCAACGGTGGTGGTGACGCACCGTATATTGTAAATGGTGGCAATTCAGTTATTAGTCGGGCAGAATCGCTAATTCTGTCACCGGAAGTGATTGACGATACGCGAAGCAAAAGCACGGAACTGGGCGAAAGTGGAAACCAGCACCACCTCCAGCACGAGGATGGCGAAGAAGGCGACCGCGAAGGAGACGCAGAGTCAGATGGTAGCGGAGAGCACGAGGGGACCGGTTTCAAATTGTCCAACTGCCTCGATTACGTCAAGTCTGGGATGGAGGCCATTATCGAGGACGACGT
>NC_064874.1:2027500-2040000 GCF_943734745.1 Anopheles darlingi | reverse complement strand
GCGGTGGAAGAAAGATTTCCAATCAGTTTCTCCCGGCAAAAAGTTTCCGTCTCATCCAGGCCATTCTTTCGCGAGAGGCCATAGGCCCATCTCATCCCCAACTGAATTTTAGCGTGCGTTTCTCTCGTTTGTTGTGGCCTACCACCATTCTCACCGACGGCTGGACATTGTGGGTGGAGTTGGAGGGCAAAAGCAAATAATTAATTATGCTAAGCAGAAAGATCGTGACGATGGCCGTTATTTGGATTCGACACTAGGGTATGGGCAAACCAAGCCAAATGCGGTACATGGCCATTCAGAATGGGCTGCGAAAAGCTCGACAAAAACCATGATCGTCCCAATGCTTAAAACAATAGAGGGCTCAATGGTACAATGATTTGTTCGCTACAGCTAAAGCAGCCATGTGCTACCGGAACGCTTCCTATTGCTATTGCAATTTGTGAGACAGAGTGGCTATAGTGCTTGGATCAACTTATATCTTTATCCACAAATGCACCAACTATTTAGTAAATGGTAAATAACTATGAAATGTATTCACAGTAACTCCTCTGTACATGTGATTTGGAGTGATGAATCGAGCTAACCTTGAGACACCTCCAAGGAAAAATGCATCATTCCGCTTGAGAGCAAAATATGACTTTTTTATAGTATTTGCGTGCTCGATCATAACCACTCATTAATCATACACACCTCGTTTGCAGTAAGCAATCGGATCTTGGATCTTGAATTATGCTTTGCTACCTTAGCTGCCGTTCGCCCTCCAGCATACTGCTCATAGTTGCCCAACACCAACTACTACAGCGTGTACTACAGAATCTCAGCAACCGGGCGCCGCACCAACAAATGTCAGTCCTTGCCGCATCTTGCCACTCCATAGTTTCCCATCTAGTAGCCATGAGCATTGAGGCAACGATTTCATGCGGTTTTCACCTTCACGCATATCTAACTAGAGTCCAATCGACGAGTTTCGCGAGAGTGATAGTGTTTCCGGTTTGGTGTGTTTACTATTGGAGATCAAGAAACAATAGACTATAATAGTTCTCATGATCGTCGTTAATCAATGGAGAAGGAGGATGGTTCACGCTAACCGGTGCACCAGCAAAAGTATGAGTCATCGATAGGTAACTAAGAAGGGACGATGGTGGTGGTGTGCTGGCTGCTGTATTACTTACGCTCACCGATCTACAATGGTTAAGAGGACTTCCTAGTGGCAGTAAAAAAACCGTTTCCAATCAACACCGTCACTAGCCGCCAATTAACACAGCAACAACTGAACAACCGGCTACAACACCAGTCCGACCCACCTCAAGAGAAGTGCACACCGGAGAGTGATATGTTCGAGTCCAATATTTCAACGCCAGCACAGCTCAGTGCCATGTCGACGCGCCGCCTGCTGCTGCATCGCCGTCGTCTGATCGAGTTTCTCCGGTTCCCCTTCCCTTTTGGAACTCTGCAGTTGTGTCGTCGGTTCAGCAGCAGCAGCAGCAGCAGCTGAAAGGAAGCGAATGGGTTGGATAGATTTTTCTCGAATGCCCGATCACGATCACACGTTGCCGGTGTTTGGCAGTCGCTCTGTTCGCGGGATACGGTGAATCCACCACACGATTCCTCCGCTTGACCCAATCCCAAACCCGTTCACGAGGACACTCAACATGGCGGTGCCCTTTCGTGAAGGTTATCGATACACGGAATGTGAAATGATATTTCCAAAAATTCAATTAATCCACGACTTGTCATCGTCACACTTCGTACGCGCCGCTTCCTGCTTTTTCTTCACCCAAAAAGGCCTGCTTTGCGCCAGACGCCATTTCATCTGTGCGGCGGAAACCATCCTCCCGGTCAAATCGAACCATCTTCGGTGGTAAAGTAGTGGACCGTCCGGGTTACATTGCAACGGGCACCGTGCTTCCCTTTCACCCCGGGCGGTCTCGCTAATAATGCTAAGAAGAAGTAAAAAAATATAAGAAAATCCGCATCACCATCCGAATGACTTTCACTGAGAAAGACCATAAGCGCACCCGGATTGTCGGGTGGCTGGCGGCGGCGACTTTGCGATGTGTGTGTGTGTGTGTGTGTGTATGCGTCTTCCACGAGCGAGGATCAACCAAGCTCGCCTTCGAGAGGTTAGTAATTATTATTACTATTATTATTACTGCTTCTTGTTGCTCGCGTTTTCCACACTCCGAGGTTCGCCCGGTGAGCGTAAGGCGCGCGCGACATTATTATCCTCCCCCACCAGCCAGCAAACCGTCGTGATGGAACAGCCGAGCTCGCTCTGGTCCGGGGTCTGCCGCTCTGCTCTGCTCTGCTCCAACACGACGCGCAATCTCGCGCACACAACTTCCCGCACGATCCCCGCCCTCCGCCGGTTTGCCGGTGGTTGGCCGGCGACCGAAAACCATCAAATAGCGAATCTCGTGCCATTTCAGCGCCATTCGTCGTCCAACGGTTCGCGAGGTGCGTTCGATTTCGCTGCTCCAGCTCCAACTCCAACGGATCCAACTCGAGACTCGCCGCCGCCGGCTGCCATAGCAACACTCCTCAGGTCAGTAGTACCGCCGTCGTCGCGTGCCTGGATGTGGTGCTCTCAAGTGTGTGCGAAGACGAGTGTCCCATCGTCCCATTATCAACGCGGCACATGGTCCCGGTGATGTGTTTCACTTTCATCATCCGTTTGAGTGGCGAGTTCACAGCAGTTCCACCGCCATCCGCCACATAAACTAGTGTTGGTCCCCGTTTGCTCGGAGTTGATTAATTTTTATTAGAAAATTGTGTACCGCTGTCCATTGCGCTTCCTGACATCCTAGCCAGCCATGTGTAGGGTGGTGCACGGGATGTGGTGGTGTGATTCCGAAATTCCGCCAAGTACGCAGTAGTACAGTGCCTGGAGGTGGAGCACAAACAAAACAATAAGGCCACCAAACCATTCCAGTCTGTCCACGTGTCCACGAGGTGGTTTTGGAAGTCTGCATTTTTCGGCCAGTTCATTGTAGAACGTTACGGTGTAAGGATCGAGCGGGTCGAAAAACAAATAGTGTGTCCCTACTACCGTAGTGATCGAACATCGCGTAGTATGTGTGTAGAGATGGGTGATCCGTCCGGTTTATGATACTATCCACTCATACCCCCTTCTCCGTGTGTGATTCCTCTATCGTTATAGATTACGCCAAACACTCCGGATCCGGATTTCCTCCGCCAAGATGCGTTCGTTCACCGTTGTTGCCGTGCTGGCGCTCAGCTTCTGCTACGTTCAGGCCGCAGAGGAAGCCACTACCAAGGAGCCCGCCGCTGAAGGAGGCAAAACCTTCAAACGCCTTATTCCGGCCGATGTGCTACGCGGTAAGTACTGGAGGGTTTTAAGTGGTGCCGGATTATGTGCGATCGTGGAAGTCCGGTCGAGCGAGATCTGTGTTGCTCATCTGACCGCCATCAACGGCTCACGGACGCACGGACCCGGTATCGCAACAAAGCAAACGGACCGGGGGTGGTTGGCTTTACGCAAAAGACACGCATTGTTTCCAGTGGCAGAAGAAGAAGCAAGCGGAACGCGCCGCGTGGTGACGCAACGGTGTAAATTGATTTGTTCAGAGCCATCAGCGGTGCCAAGCCCGTCGAGTGTTCTGCTATTACTGTAATGCTGCTAAGTGCATTTGGCTCGATCGCAATTGGCCACACACAAATGTTCGAGAAGCTTTCCGCCGACGCCCTCGGATAGGCACTGGTGAGCGCTGCGCCTTGTCGCAATCTGACTGACCATTCTCTGTGGGCGAAAAAGAGGCAGGCAGGCCGGCAGGGAAGCACACAGGTGACTTCAAAGGAAACCTCTCTGTGGCACCTCCGGCTATTGTGTCTATGCACGCGTTGTAATTGTGCCTTCCCTCCGGCTACAATGCCGTTCGTTCCGTGTTCCGCAAGGTGTGTTCCGCACACTAGCTTCAGCAAAGAACATGGTGTAGATAGATTCGAAGCAAATCAACTCGAAGCTCATGTCGAAACCATGTTAGCTACGGATTGGACAGTATCCATCCGAAAGGTATAGATCATCGATTAACACCTCGGCACCGGGTTAACTCTTCATTCTACCAGCGTCGACTGGCACGGACCTCGTGTGTCGGCTGTCCTCATTTTGTGTCCACTACAGACACCCTCGATGGGTGGTACACCAGTTGGCTTGAGGCCCATTGATTGAGCAATTGGTCAATGACGTGAACAGAGACGCGGCCTGCGTTTCAAACAATCGTCCCCCTTTTCGAACCACCATTCCAAGAGCTGCAAGCTATTCGCTACAGGTTTGTCCACTCTCGGAGGAGTTGGAGGGTTGGTCTGCTGCTGCTACCGCTGAACCCGAAAATGCAATCGAACCGGTTTACCGGCAGGCCCAACAAGCCCAGCCTGCCACAACCTGACCGCCACCATTGCGTAGACCTTAGCAGCCTGGTGGCTAGTAGTTCTAGATCGATCAAAGATACCGATGCAGCTTAACCGTGTGTGTCACGTCTAGTAGACCAGAGACAAAGTTTCGGAGTAAGCGGGAGCTGTGCGTACGCCAAGTATATTACCATGGTGACCACGCAGTTGCAGTTGGCCGTGACTGCGTCGCAAGCAACCGGTTTATGTCTTGCAGCCCCCTTCTCTTTGTAAGATTTCGATTTCTTTCTTCCAACAAACTGGTGCTGCTGCTCGTGAACCAGTTCACACTTGTCACAGAAAAACGAGGAAGGTCCGATCAGTGCAGATTAGATTAGGCTATACGGGTAGCGGTATTGTTTTTCCTAAAACTCTAATTATTGTTACTATCCAGAGTTCTGCTGGAGGTTACTTGGATTTCGCTGCTTGGAATTGGTCACCTTCGATAAATGATTTCACGGATTCAAGCATTGCTGTTGCAGCACCATGCAATCCGGCATCTGCATTTATAATCCACTTTTGTCACAAAACAGTTCTATTTTTGGTATAGAGAACGCAATTTGAACTCGACAAGGCTAAAAGGCCTTGTTTTTTGGGCAGGGCAAAGACCTCGTTAGAGTCGTCGCTGCCCACATGGGCAGCATCCGTAGCTATCCACTATGATGGTGCACTAAACAGGTCACGCTTCCGGTTCCGGACCCAGAAAACGTGGCACTATGTCCACTTCGATGCTATTCTCTCGATTTTGTGCAGCAAAGGGTTTGTGTTGTCACCGGCGTCATGCTTCATGCTCACGCCACAGCATAACCGTTACGCTTTGACACTGAAAAATAAAGGCCACCGCCACCCTCGGTAGGTCGGCAACGGCTAAGCCACTTGTTGATTGAACTGTTTTTTGGGAAAATACTTTAGGTTTGGGGGGCCCGCGGTAAGAGAAGAGCTACACATAATTGCATGGCGTGTCGCGGTGGATTGCCGTCAAAGGGAAACGCTAGATCGCGTGTGCTGGTTCCATTTCCAGAGATGTCATGCAGGAGATGGACCACCTCCTACTCTAGATACAGATTTGACGCAAAAACTGTTTTAGAAATCGCTAATCACCTCCTGGAATTGCCAATCTGACACGAAACACCCTTCTCTTACATCAAAAAAAGTTCTAATGCACGCAGCGAGCAGCAACAGAGAAGCGAAACCAAACGAAACCATCCTCAATCGTTGCCTTTCATCACGTTTCTTCCAAGAAAATGTCCTCCATCAAATGAACTCATCCGCGACGGTGACTTTGTTTCGTAAATTGATATGCCATTCCTTTCGGTCACACATCCTTCGACTCTTCCGGAGCTACCTACTGCGATCGATAGTAATCCATTGAGAACAATTACCGGACTAGTTTACTACTACATTGTACGCGATCGCACTTATTGCTTTATGGCACCGTTCGAATCAGGTGGACGGACCTTTTTTTAAGGAACCGCACTAGTCCATTAATGTTCATCTCGAGTGGAATCGTGTTGTCCCTTGCCAGCTAATAGAATGGTAACGATAAGAACCCTGTTTTGCTTTGTTCCAATGTAACGCGTCAGCAGTTTACTCATTAGCATCAGGACCAACAAAGGGTCGCTGAAATCATGTTCATGGACACATTCTGGTACTAACCAGAACAACACATTTCTAAGGCCCCCTCCCCGGGACTGCAGCAACTCGTAGTACCAGTGTCGAGTGCCATTGTCAAGGCAACAGGCAACCGTCGTACAGCTAGCGCGCAACCATGGTAGCCATTCTCCGTGAAAGATAGCAATCAAAGCACGCCAGCGCTAATTTATGATTCAGCGAGCGTGAAAAGCGTTAATTTCCAACTCAAACTCGGCGAGAATGGTCTGTTGTTTGCTACTGGTGGTACCGGTGACGGAAGGCTGATGGACACCGGAGATCGCAGTGGTGGTGATGGTCGTTTACTGTTTGAGATTGGGGGCTAAATGGGTTGACGTGAATGGGTCCGCGTTTGATGACTCACCCGCCACCATCAGCCACCAGCACTCTTGATTGCATCTGGGAGAAGGGAATCGGAACTTGTTGGTGGATTAATGCAATTCTGAAATCACGACACCACGAGGACACCGCGCGACAAGCACTTATGCAATTGGAGGTGAAGGGTGGCGCGGCGCACATGACATCATATGAATTACGGTGTCTCCTCTGCCAGTTCCGTTTCGCGGGCGAAGTGAATGCACCATCACTACGGTAAAGCAAAAGAAGTAGACAATATGACGCGCCTCCTGCGACTCAGCCAAGAGGCCACGTGCATGAGGCTGCGACATTTCACTCCTCTTATTGCTAGTCTCCCCAGACCCCTCTGCTCGGTCACCTTGTAGTGTGTGGCGGGTGCGAAACATCGAGAAGCAAACCCACCATCAGAGCAGTCGGCTCGAGCAGCCTGCTGTGTCGAAATGTCACAGGAAAGCACCAGCCCGGGGGCTGGTGCGAATGATCGGAAGCGTACGAAGAACAAGTCCAACCGAAGGTGAAAGAGACATTTTCGAAGACATGGCCACTGCTGCACGATATGCTGCAGACGATTATGCAACGGCAGGTTCGGTGTAGCGATCTTTCCTCCGGCACACGGCTTTTCTGAAACCCGACCGTAATGATCAGGGAATAATCCATAAAAAGTCATCCGGTCACCCATAAAAGGATGGCCTCGACTGGAAGAGAAACTATTCGGCTCTTAGTGGTGAAACCATCGTCTGGAAGATTCATAGCTGCTAAAGGCGAAACGAGTGTTCCAAAGAGTGTTTAAATAATGGAAACTCGCTTACATCATATTGCGATTGCGAAACGCAGTCACGGTGTCTGAAGATCGAAAATACGCGTGGGTGGATGAGAGTTGCTGCCCCTTTTTTTGCCCAAACATAAGATGTCATTGTTCCGCCTTCGCCACTGCTGGCTCACACCTTGAAACTGAACCACCGAAAGCTGGAGGTTACGGTTGACAAAGCGGACTACGAAGAAGCACAAAAGTCCCCCGACCTCGACCACCAAACACTCCCTGGATCTGGGCGCAGAGAAGGAGCTGATGGTTCACAATTTCGCTGCAAAAACCTGTAGCTCTATCGTCGTCTTTATGTGTTCTCTTCTTGGTTGCCTGGGAACCATCCCACCAGGAAAGCTGCCTTGCTTTTCGCTTGCTTTGGTCGTTTTTGACGATTCTTAATGGACACGCCACACAGCTTCATTAGTATGCAGTGAAACAGGAACATCATCTTTTCGGGACTTTCCATGGCGAGGCAAAACAGAATTGCAGACCTTCAAAACACGTTTACTTCGTAGAATGTATTATTCATTTTGAGGCCTCTTATGATTGTAATTCCTATGCAAACTTTCACGTCTCGAGGAGAAAAAGAGTAAATAACTATACAATGGATATCTTTAATTCAACCCGTTTGTCCGATTGTTCTTTCAGACTTCCCCGGTATGTGCTTCGCATCGACCAAGTGTGCCACCTTCGAGCCTGGCCAGTCGTGGGATCTGAGCCCATTCTGCGGACGTTCTACCTGCGTGCTTTCTGATGATGCCCAGCCACGGTAGGTTGCGATCGCTCGCAACGATCACTTAGAATATCGAGACTAATAGCGATACTCTTTCCCTTCCGCAGCCTGCTGGAGCTGGTCGAGGATTGCGGACCGCTGCCACTGGCCAACGATAAGTGCAAGCTGGACACTGAGAAGACCAACAAGACGGCCGCTTTCCCGAGCTGCTGCCCAGCCTTCACCTGCGAGCCGGGCGCGAAGCTCGAGTACCCAGATGTCAAGACTGCCCCGGAAGGCGCCGCTGAGCAGCCAGCCGCTAAGAACTAAGCGCTGGCGGCGGGGATCTCTCTACCTACAAGCATCCTCTCTTATTCAAACGAGCCCTAGAGCAGCTCGGCAGCAAGCTCCTATCCTAAGAATAGATCGAATCGTAACGAACAAACAGAAACTAAGCGTAACTACAAAAACCCATAACGCCGTACGACGAGAAAACCATCTGCCCGAAAATGAGTGCTATTTGAGCGAGATTTAGTTTTGCAACTTCCTTCATCATTCCTTGGTTTTTTTTTTTTTGGGTGAACGGAACACCCCACAATCCCCAGCAAGAGACACAGTCACATCGAGCAGAACGGATACAATTGTGAAACTCTGCCCGCTTCTTGTCCCCCCATTCCTCATCAAACATTATATGACCAATTAGTCAAGTTTGTGATATTAGAAGTTATATATTTATCAGGAAGAAAGGAAGCAAATTCAACGCTACGCTACGACAGAATCCACGCGGCAGTTAGTGGTTAAGGGTTAGCAAGGGAAACATACGGAACAGGAACGTGCGTGCAGCTTAAGCAAACCTTATCAAAGACGATCGAGAGAGGCAGAAAGTAACGCCTCGGCAAGGGGCTTTGGCAGCATAGTCTTTTGGTAGTGCTGAAGTCGATCACACGGGATAGAACGTACCGTTACAGGTACATTGTGTCGCAATTCTGTCGAGGTGCTTTCATCCACTATCCCGAGAACATCAAACCACCCCCCGGGCCATCCGTACCATCATATATCTTCCACATTCACATGACCCGGTGCAGACATGATCATGATTGTATGACAAACAGAAATCATTAGTAGATACCGTTTT
This sequence comes from Anopheles darlingi, assembly GCF_943734745.1. Classification (NCBI taxonomy): domain Eukaryota; kingdom Metazoa; phylum Arthropoda; class Insecta; order Diptera; family Culicidae; genus Anopheles; species Anopheles darlingi. The sequence continues at coordinate 2,030,934 of NC_064874.1, read as the reverse complement.
ATGTTTTGTACTTTTTTTGTTTCGACTTATCTTCTTTTCCAATAAATTCCACCACAATAACTAACTGTGTACATCAATCGTAGCGCATAATACATCAATTGTAGCGCAGAAAGAAATTATTAAAGTGATGATTAGATGGGATGAGATGTTAGCTGGCGGTACCAATCCAATACTTGTGCTAGTGTATCAAATGAGGGTCTTTGATTAGCATAGAATTGGGAAGAGATGTGTAAGTTCTACAAATTATAAATGAAGAATAAAGGTAAACTAAGTAAATGAACATCGTTTCCCGCCCGCTCTTACATTTGCGCCTACTCATATGCTTCTGCAGCGACACGTTACGCCATGCTTTTGCGATATCCGTGATCTTTTACGGGATGTTTGATGGAAAATCTAACTACAAATGTAAATAGACAATCGAGAAGATTAATGTAAGCTCACCTGTTTCATAGCTGATCGCCCCGTCGATGCAATCAGCCCTTAATCCCGGAAGATCTACGAAAGCTGCGTCTGATTGGATGCCGGAAAATTTCCATTACCACTTTCACTGGCCATCACCGGGTCACACAAGAAACTTCCGAACCTGCGCAAGGATCATCACCAACCACGGATTGCAGGCTTACAGTGCACGATTGCGCGGAAAGGCTTACTTTAATCACAACCTGCAGAATGTTTGCGAATCCATTCTCACAGATGATCCGTTTTCTTTCTCAATTCACTCTTTCTTTTCAATTTCTTTCCCAGGGACACTTCTTGCTTCTTCGAATATTGTTTTCCAAATTAAGGACTTTGTTTAAACAATTAAAGCACACGCACTTCCTGTTTCGCACAAACTTGTTCCAGCAAACACTTTCCAAGAGTCCGCGTATTTGCGTCGCGCATGTATTTGGTTATTGAAGTCTTCTTTTCGCCTTTAATAGTGCCCCCATTAGTGAGCTGTTGAATAAAAAAGGTTTGATTATCTTGTCTAGGAATCTTGTGAAGATTTTTCTTGGTTAAATCGGAAAAAATGGGTAAAAGTTGGAGATGCTCCAACGGAAAACTCAAAAATCTGCAACAAAAAATGTCAGCTGCCGAACTGTCATCAAGAACGATGTAAACAAAGGATTACGGAACCGCGGAAACGGAACCGCTTGGAGCCTCGAAAATCGCTTATCTTCCGCGTCCAAATCAAGTTTGCTAGCCCGAAAAGGCGTCGCACCAAGTGGCCCCGCAGGCTCGTCGCTAGCCGGCAATCCGTTGACCCGTTCATAGCGTTACATAACGTGAATCCGGAGCTATGGGCGGCAAGTCGTCAAAGGTAAGATCCCGGTTCCGATTGAGGTACCGGGTTCGGTGCATTTTGTGATCGCCGCCCTCCGTTCATACCGTTTCTTGTCCTTTTAGGTTGAGCCTGGAGACAGGCAGCCGGATTTCACGAGATTCAAAGCGCGAGTGGATCATGTGAAGATCGGTGGACTGGTACGCACGCACGATGACTACGTTCAGCGGGCTGCCCGTCATCTCTTCAAGGCGAAGAACTTCCAAGAAGTGATCCTTGAAACCGTCACGTAAGGAACCGCGCCAAGAATTTGATGCAGAGTGTTGCTTATGTGTCTCGATATGACCACCTTCCACTTTCAGTGTAAAGGATGAGCTGCTCCGCCTGGGAATCTACAAAACGCTCAACATCCACATCGACACCAGCAAAGGAGAGGGCGCGAGCGCCAACGGGTACACGGTAGCCTTTGAAGGTGAAGAGTTGTCACGCATTACCGGGAACGTTGGTGTCGAAGTGGGTCAAAACGATGGCGCTGCAACGACAGGTATGGGAACAGCATGACAAGATGCCCTTTAAATGCTAACAGCATTCCACTCTATCCCGTAAAACAGAGTTGGTCACACCGAACCTTTTCGGTCGCGGTGAACGATTGAGCCTTAACTATAGCCACAGTTATGTGCGCAACAGTGTACTTAACCTGAAGCTTACCAAACCCTACCTTCACACAAAAGTCGGAGACTATGAACCGGAGTAAGTGGTGGTTGGACGGCGGATGTTGAAGTGGTACCCCTTCATACTGGCTTTCGTTTTAGGACGTCGATCACGATGTTCAAAACTTCTTCACCCTCGCCGTGGTCCAAATATCGCAGCGAGGATGCTGGTGTGCTGCTCGATTTCTCGTTCCTGCTGCCGGTCTTAAACTTCAGCAACAGCTTGCAGTACGAGCTAGGCATGAAGGAGCTATTTGCGCTCGATAAGCAGACGCCTTTCTTCGTGCGTGAAAACTGTGGCCCAAGATTGGTCTCAACCATTCGCTACATTGGCCAGTACGAGGGACGCGATGACAACGTGTTCCCCAGTTCCGGCGCTTTCCTGAAGGGCACTACCGAGCTGATCGGTAGTCGACTCTCGGAGACGGGCATCGTTCGGCAGGATGTGCATGCGGAACTGAATGTACCACTATTTCTGGGACTTTCGGCGCAGCTGTGCGGTCGTGCCGGTATCACGCTGTACGATCGCAAGAAGGAAAAGCTACCGATCAATACGCTGTTCTTCCCCGGTGGTCCTCAATCGCTCCGTGGGTTCGAGATTGCCGGAGCTTGTCCTCGGCGCGACGGAGTGGCCGCCGGTTGCCAATCCTACTGGACCGGTGGGTTACATCTCTGGTCTCCATTGCCATTTAATCAGTACTTTGGTGGCTTCGGTAGTCTGTTCCGGGTGCATGGGTTCTATAATTTTGGAACTTGCGATACCTTCACCACCGGTAAGTTGTCGAGTAGCCGATCCGTTCAGGATGGTCCCATTTCTAACATGGACACATTTATATTCCCTTTTCAGATAAACTTCGCAGTACAGCCGGTATTGGGATTGCGTTCCGGATGGGTAGCAGGGCCCGCATCGAGTTCAATTACTGTCAGCCACTGTCCTACGAGGCCGGTGATCGGTTGGTAAAAGGATTCCAGTTCGGTATCGGATACGAGTTCATCTAAGTCAACGACTTCCGACCTACGGAAATGGAAGAAACGCTTCCTTGCCTATCACAAACAGTCCTTTCTTATCACAGACGGTATTCTTTAATGCATTTTGATTTGTTGTTTTCCCCCGACCTTCCCAACTGTGGAAAACTTTCTGTTGCCTCCCTTCTCTTTGTCTAGAAAGTTGTTTAGTAAGAATGAGTTGAAAATGAAAACCATGAATACATCAAATGTGAATCAGAACAACTCTCACCTTATCCGCTGTGTGTTTTTGGTCATCGGTTCGCAAACATCTCCGAGATTTTGATTGATTTTCATAAATTGTATTTCAGGACAGTAGGTATTATCAATGTTATTTCCAATGTTTTCTTCCTTCTCGACTATTTCGCTGATTTTTTGCCCACCGCGCATTGTTTGAATATAAATTTTTAGTGCAGGATTCACTTCATTCCATGAGCGACCATCACGAGGCCATGTGT
>NC_064874.1:2010000-2017500 GCF_943734745.1 Anopheles darlingi | reverse complement strand
CGGCGACACCACTGCTGCTGGCACTGCTGACACCGGAATGCCCTCGCCATTACTTCCATCGCACGTGTTACCATTTTCGTCATTCTCGGTGCGGTCATCCGTTCGGCGCTTCATCTCATTGTCGTCCGACTCCGAGACGTAGGAATCTTCCTCATCCTCCGATGGGTTCTCCGAGCTGTAGTAAAAGTTGTCTTCGTTTAGCGTATACGCCAGCGATTGGAAGCCCGGGTAGTTGGGATTAATGATGCCCTTGCGAATCCTGGTACACATTGTGCCGTCCAAGGGTGGAGGGAAGAGCACCGGATTGACCTTTCTGCTGAAACTGCGCCTGTCTACCTATCGAGCCATCGTGAAATGCGAAAAAAAAAACAAGAAGAAAGTGTTAAAAAGAATGGAATGCCGCAACTGCGCAAGATGAAGATGATATTTTATCACGTGCTGTGCCGGATTCATCCCGGTACCCCGCAGTATGTGGAATGGAATTCAGCGGCTAACCCGGCCTTTTAATTTCGCGAATGTATACATTCACGGTGCGCAGCCCCTATAAATGGAGACCAAGACACACGGCCGATGGTCTATGTTGGGGCGGATAAGAAGATAAAAGCATCACTTGAGGCAGGGCATTAAAAATAGAGCAGCCTGACCATATTGAACATTCCAGCGGCTTCTTGTACGCTCTGAAATGGGAATAATGTGGGTCTCGCAGACGACCGACGATGATAAAATTTAGATGAGAAATTCCTCTATTATCTTGGAATTGACTCTTTAACCTCATTGCGTGGATGGTTTTTGACAATCTCTAAACTAGACTCGTATCCCTCGCTTGTTACTCGAACTTATCGCCCAATTCAATTCAGAAATGAAGCGGACGAATTCACGTGCAATTTAAATTATGCAGCCCATACTTTCGACTCCCTCTTGTTGTTCTTCTCTCTACGTTCGTGCGTTTGTATTTTGAACAGCTGCAATAAACAACTCGAGCCGCAGTTCAAGTCTCAACAACCGATGTCTGCCTAAAACATAATAGCATGCTATCCTTTCTGTACAAGAAAAAGTCGAAAGAAGCGAAAAATTTACGAAATACCGGTGTCCCTTGTGAGCGACGGTTAGTGAAATTAAATTTCCATTCCAGACACAACTGCTGCTGGTGACCTACACGAAACACATAAATTGCCTCGCTGCCCGCAGCATCCCACGCCCATAATGAGCTTCGAAAGCTTAGACGGACTCATGGAAGCCGCCAACACACAAAGCCAAACCTCCAAACGGCTACGTGAGGTGGTTGATGGTTGTAAATCTCACAACAAAGGCGCGCCCCAAAGGTACGCGGAACAAAAGGACGCGTTTCTCCACAAGGAGCCCAGCGCGCTCTTATTCTTTTTGATTTTCCGCTCGACGACATTTTTACTCCAAAGACTAGTGAGGGTAGGATGGTACCGTTGGTCACACGCACGCACGCACGCATATAGTCTTAATAATTACAACGAGTTCGTTCGAGAGCTTTCCTTGGCATCCGGTGGTATCCGGTGGTGTTGCTACTTAAGAAATGGCTTAACTTTTTCCTTTCGCAATGGCAAAACCATTATTCTATGCAAATCCGGTGTTCGAGATCGCGAGCGCTTACACAATGAGCGCTAAAAGCGCCACCTTCTGCCAGTAACCACTTCTCACCATCGCCCAGCGTGCGCACATAAATCTTGGCCGTGCTACATTAAAACGTAAATCAGTTAGCTCCTTGCGACCCCCCCCCCCCCCCCGCGTTCGTTCGCGGAAGAAGACATTAAAGGCCTTAAAGGTAGCCAGGACAATGTGTTCGCGTTCCAGGTAGCATCTGGAAAGCATCATCGAATCCGAGCTTCGACGGACGCATGCTATCCCTCTGCCGTTCCGGCTGTCACCGGTCGCCAGCCGTGAACCGAACCGAGCAAACAACAACCGAAGAAACGGAGAGAACAGACAGAAATTACAATCCCATTAGTAGGGTTCCTGCTTTAGGGTCAATGAATTATTCAGCAGACTCACCCCGCCCCGGTCTCCGCCAGACCAGCCGGCCACCCCTTACACCCCCGGCAGCAGTGAGTGAGGAATCGGAATGAGTTTTTGCCAAAAAAACACCAACACGGAACAGGCGGGGGAGCGATAATAACATCTCGGTCAACCATTCGTCCCCCTTTTCACCTCACGATCCCCAGGGGAGAGGAAGCCGAGGGGTCGTGGCCGGGTTCATGAAATCTCAAGCGATTTTCCCGGGAAGCCACCGCCACCACCGAGAAAGGTAGAATTAGTGAACGGATTTTGCAACAAACGCAATTTGGTCGCGTTTTCGTGCGCATGATACACTGCCCCCCCCCTCCCCCTCCCACCGGTTTGGTGTAACTGTGTATAACTCGGAGATTGCAGTGTGTGCGTGTGCTCGCAATGGCTCCATCACCGTGCCCTCGACCTTCGGAGAGGATATTTCGCTTTTTCATCATGTTTTCCCTTTTTTCCCGAGCGCAGAAAGCGCAAAGATATGATTTTTGGACTGTTTTTTTTGTTGGGTTGAGGCGAGAGAGGGAGAGCGTTAGAAAAAGAAGGAGAACAGCAGAGAGTCGAGATGGAGTGCAGCACGAGAAGAGGGGACGTAAAGGACGAACTGGAACTTTTCGCATCTCGCATTCTGCTGGAGCGGAATTTTCCGACGGTGCGTTTGCACTCTACAAGGACTCTTGAAATGTGCCAAGCAACCTCACGAAGCTCACGCTCTCGCATGCACACGGCCCCGAAACCGAATGAATAATGTTTGCGTGCCGTGGCTGACCTTGGCCACACGGTCGGGCTCCATTGGCCCATGGGTGGTCTTGTTGCAGGAAAGCGCAAAACATAATGGGTGTGAGAGAGGGGAGAATCGTATAAGAAAAATAATGTCGGAGTGAAACGGCAATCAAACGCTTGCACGAATAAATTGATTATAGCAGCCCATGGAGCCTGGAGGGTTAAGCAGAGACGCCTTGCGACAAGGCACCGCAGCACACTGGATGAGAAGAATCGATTTTATGCTGTCGGGCTGGGTTTAAAAATAACAACCGAACATAGCCACCACCGTGCCGTGGCCTACTCGATGCAGCATTTGCTTTGCAGACGGAATGAAATCAAATTTAATGAAATAACAATACCGCTGATGCGGAAGACCCAATGCAGCATTATCTGGGAGGAACGGGAGGGTTATCATTATACATGATTGGATTGGATTCTCGATAGTGACGCACATAGTCAGCAGTTGGGTTAACAACACTCGGCTCGGCGTGGTGTGAATCATTTCACTTGTGTAATCTTATACCAATCCAAAGCCTCTGTTACAGGTGCACGACGGTGCTGTTAGACCAGGTCACGACATAATGCCTTCACGATGGTACTCGAGCCGGAAGGTGGAAAGCAAGGCGCGCACACCGTCATCTTGTTTCCCGCTCGATTGTTCGCTCGTTCCAGAAGCCAGAAGGAGCGCCGCGTTTGTGTGGCGTCCCGTAACAGGGTCAAGAGGATGATAAAAATAATAATGTCTCCACAGAACCTCCCATACTGCCGTTCATGCGCGCTCTTGCGCCTTGCGCCGGAAAGGCGGAAACAGTGAATGGGCTGACCACCGCGTGCTCACTCCACCGCAGGTTGGAACCACCGGCCACATTGGACCGTGGGTTGCCACATTTTCCTACCCGGTAACCAGGCACCGACACGCGGTGTCATTTCGTAATTCTTTCGTCAGACGCTTCCTTTGCCGTTGTGGTGGTGGCCGCGGTCCACTCGGTAATTGGTTTTGGCGTAATTGACCTTTTGCCAGCTACCGCCTGGTTCGCCTTTTATGTTCGGCACACCACACACCAGTTCGCTTGTTGGACAAAGTTTTTTCATGGAGGAAAACGTATGTGCGTGGCTGTTGTGTGTGTGTATGTTTTTGGGGTGGGATGGTATTGTATTACAGCACCGCGTCTTACCTTCTTTCAAGAGGCTCGTTAAGATGTCGACTGGGGTTAGCGTGGTCGTCGACGTCGACGTCGCCGTTAGCTTAGTACACCGTATGCGTGTGTTTGTGTGTGTGTTAGCAAAATTAATTAACAAGCAAGTTAAGGGGCACCAGAACCATCTGACACGCAAACCGCTAACGGATCAATAATTCCACCGGACACACAGATGCCTCTGAATTGCACTTTTCACACTGGCCACTGGGTGGTGGGGTACACGAGATCGAGCGAATGTCCGAGTCCGATTGAATGCTGCTGATTGACCACTAAATTTGCATTTCAAGCTTCGATGCCCAGCAACACGTCCCAGCATAACTCGCGCACACGAAGGTTAAAGCCGATTACATTACACAATGGCGTGGGATTTGCGAAAAAGGGCCACGGCACGACACGACAAACACGAGAAGCTGCATTATCCGACTACAGTGCAAAGCGTCAAACGGGGCGGGGAGGAAGAGTCTTTGCAATCGAACCAATCACACATTATCAACCCGAAAGCCCGTAACCATTTTTGCACGCACACCGATGACACGGGGTTTTTGGCCAGTTGCTGCTGCTGCTGCTGCTGCTGCTGCCCCTGCTGTTGCTGACACTGCTGCTGAGGGGGGAATTCTAGTGTTTCAACTACCGTTGCTCGCTAGCGCTTGTTAGTGCGAGAAAGCAAATCCTTGCGCATGTGCACCCCGCGTCGAGAGCAAGCAACGGGTTTGTGTCCCAAATTGGGCCCTTTCTAGAGGCCGGGACACCGGTCTGACGAGTCGTGACCCAAGACGTATCCCCTACTCGGATGGGTTGGTTGATTTTCATTCATGAAGCAACGGCACGGCGTCGATTCTTCGACGCCACCGACGGCGTCGGGAGCTTTTATCCACTGAAGTGCGATGCGAGGTATTGCTTCTGCTTAAGGAAAATCATTTTCTATGCAAAGTGAACTGTGGAACAGACAGGAACACAAAAAAGGTTCCCTTTAGAATGAACGTTTCAAAGTGAGCTTTCTAAAACAGAAAACAAAACAGAAACAATGGATATTGCGGGCAATGAAATCCTCTTCGGTGAATTGTTTGCTAAATTTTAGAGAAAGAGAAACAAGTAAATCTGAATTTCGTCCAAAAAAAACACGCCACGGCCTACTGTGAGAAAACATAGCCAAGCAAAAGCACGACCTCAAAAGCTCAAGGCCAGAGCTTTATTTATGACAGCTGAAACCGATGGAGGCGCCCGAATATTCGCTTTATCACTTTTATCACAGGACAATCCCACCCATTCAGTCCCATTCCTCTTCCTTCCTAGCTCTCCCCGAGCTCGCTCCCAATTGTGCCTTTCTCGCGCTCTTCGTCTCTCTCTCTCTCTCTCTCTCTCTCTGTCGGGTTCCTTTCTTTGTAGTTTTTTGTGTGGCTGCTCCCGCGCTCCCATTACATCATTGTGCTGCTCTCGGGAGCATGCTGGAGATCGGGATGCTGGAGCTCTCTTTCACTCTCCAGGCCCCACAGGCACGCACACTCACGCACGCACGACGGATGCTGCCGTACGGTTGGGGTTTGAATTTTCGGCCACAGCCGGAGCCCCGTAGTGTTCGGAAGCATCCCGCACTGAGGTGCAGCTTTCTATCTCGGTCGCCTATCGGACGATCGAATGTCAAGCGAGCTCGCGAGCGGTTCCTCGGGCTCGGTACGGTCGTGAGCGTGAGCCATCCGGCACCACCGGGTTTCGGGTTTTTTGGTGGCATCGCAGCTTTGGACTCGCTGCTGTCCTCTGCCTGTCCGTGTGTCTGGTGCGTGTGTATGTGTGTGTGTGTGCGGTACAATCACGGTGGCGACCGTACTTCCGTTGTTGACAGCATCCCATTCTCGCTCGCGCGTCACGCGTCAATCCGGGCGGGCCAAGGCCTCTCGTGCGTGCGTCCCATACTCCGTGGCCAACGGTGCGTGCTTCATCCCCCTCTTACCTTCTGCCCTTCACGCGTATTTCCTCTCTCATCACCTCACTCAAACCGAACGCGTGTGTCACAGTCCGTGGAGGACACTTTGTTTGTACGTGTGTGTGTGTCTTTGTATGTGTGTGTGTCTGTGTGTATTTGGTGCAAAATCGTGACTTACGGCTGGAAGGACTACATTGTGGTGCACAGATTCCAGCCGCTTCCAGCATTACGCGTGCGTGTGTGTGTTTGTGTACCGCTGTTTGTGTGTGTGTGTCTATGTTTATGCGTGTCTATGTGTGTGTATGTGTGTGTGTGTGCGTCGTAGTGTGCCGTGCTGCTTTATAATGAAATAATCCGTTGGTCGTCTCGTATAGAGCTGCTGTTGCTGTTGAAGTACTGAGCACGATCCGGAATAGGCATTGCGTCGTCGTCGTCGTCGTCGTCGTCGTTACAACGTCAAATTCCCGTTGGCGGTTGGCGCTCCATCATCGTCATCATCATCAGCACAGTACATCACCCGTTCGTTCAGACAGGCAGCAGGGATCGTTGGAGTCGTGTGAGTCGTTTCCGGTACGAGGCAGGATTGCGGTACAGAAGAGCGGCGATGGTACCAGATTGTTAGTGCTCGATTGTTTTATGCTTGCTGTCGTGGTCGTCATCATCGTCGTTTGGCCTGTAGCAAAAGCAGATGATGTCTCGTACACTGTGCTCACTAAGGCCAATGGGCCGCCTGTATGCGCCTCCGTATGTGTGTGTATTAGCCATTGAGCTCTTCCGGCACGCGTCATCATCTGTCGACGGTCGGCCGCCAGTCGCCCTCGTCACGTGGTGATTCTGGAGGACTACGGCAACGGCTGCATTTGACTGGCCGAACACTCCGGAACACTGCCTTTGATATCGACAAACACACACACAGAGACACACACGAAGACACTCTCAGGCACAGCACGGCCTTTTTGTCTTCAACTTTTCCACCATCTCGACCACCCCTCTTCGGCCTATCGGCCACACCAGCATTGAAGCGTGACGCCTCTGGCCAGATTGGTGGCCAGAGAAAGGGTTTTTGTTGAAAAATCAAAACTCTCTACCCTCATCATACACAGAACCGGGGGGCCAAACCATCGCACGGCCAGCCGTCGTCCAACGACAAGCTGTTGGAGACTTTTCAAGGATCCGAAGGAGTCACTGCTCGGGGAAAGTCCTTCTGGGTTGTAAATAACGTATCGATCTGCGCCGCTCTGGTCTCTAGGGAGTGGGGCAAGAGGGAGTTTCGCCTGCGGCAATCCAGCTCCAGTACCTTATTCCTCTCCCTCCCCCTGGAACGGGTGAGTGATGGGCGGATGGCCCCGAGATGTCCCGAGTGCGCACGAGAGTGTGAGCGTGAGCACCGAGAGGACCATTCTCGTTACGCTGGGCGAGCGTAAGTGAAACCCCGAGCCTGATGCCTTATCACAGGACCTTCCTCACCTCCGTGCTTCCCGGGGCCCGACCAATTGACGTCCACGAAGTTACGCTACCTGGAACTGGCGTGTTGCTTCTCGGCACGCCAAATCTCTCGGCACCTTCAGCACCAATTTGCGATTA
>NC_064874.1:2000000-2005000 GCF_943734745.1 Anopheles darlingi | reverse complement strand
GTCCAGGGCCTGGAGCTTCTACCGGGGACCGACCGAGGGCGTACGACGGTGGCCGAGTGTCTTGAGTGTCGAGAAATAGCTTTAATAATTTTCCCAGACAGAGCCCTCAAGCATCTCGTCTCTGGGAAGCGGCGAGCAGCGAAATCCCTTAATCTTCTTCCGAAATCCCAACCCGACCTTCCCTTCCCCAGCCCATCGATGATGCAACACGACACGTTATTCGAAAAGTTTCCTATTCAATGTACCGACGGCGCACCGGAGAAGACGTGGATGTATGTATGTGTATGTGTCCTGGATGCGAAGGACCATTTCTTGTAAAGCGGCTACAAAATCAAGCCAAAATAATTCACGAAGCCCCCCGTCGGATTTTTGAGCACCTTTGAGCGCCGGATGAGCAAGTCATACTGCACCTCCACCACCACCACCACCACCAGCAGGTGCTTTCATGGGGCCAACATGGCCGTGAGGATGACAGTACGCACTTTACTGGATTCATTTGCATAAAAGCACGGAAAAACCCCCGAAAGGTTGCCGGGATGCCACCACCACCACCACCACCATCACCGGAAGAGCGCATCACGGAAGAGGATGCCTTCACCTTCCACCACCACCATCGTCCTCCACCACGTTCGCTTGAGCTACCATTCTGGCCCAATTCAGACACCGAGAATCCGGTTTTTCATCGTACTGCCATCGTTGGCCAGCTGACGCGTGGGGTGTGGTGGGGGTGGAAGCTTAGATAATAAATGTGCAACGCTAATGAAAAGCAACAGCGCATCACTCCCCCTCTCTCTCTTTTTCTCTCTCTGCCACTTCACGGTCTGCACGGTCTGCTCGTTGTAGCAACCGATGGTCGGCGCATAAAATGGCCACTCCGAACGGTGGGCCTTTGTGTAAGCGGCGAAGGAAGTTCTGGGAGAGTGAGTGAAGGGCGCGCAGGCGGTGAAGTAAGACAGCGCGCACACGGATACGGCTACGGACACGGTTGTAGCACATCGCTCACGATCACTGCGTTGTTGTATTATTTATTTTCCCAGCGTGAAAGCTACAAGTCAGGACGCCAGGGTCTGTGGCACGGCCATACCGGTATGGCACGGTGTGTGTTCAGCGATTCCGCTATTATTCCAACAAGTTTGTGCGGCCATTTTGTATGTATAACAATCGTTAAACTTTCTTGCGCTCAATTTCACCCCCTTTTTCACTCATTCATTCGCCCCTCACTTTCTTGCTCACCCGCGGTGTCTCTGTCCGTGGACTTGTGGACACAGTTGTAGCTCTCAAGCTGTGCTGCTCCTTTGCGGTGTGTGCCGGTCGGTCTTGTGGCAGACGGGGCTGGTGGCGTCGTTTGGGATTGCTGCTGCTGTGGTTGCTGAATAATTAGTATTTATTTTTCCCAATTTCTATGCAAATGTCTTCTTCTCTCTGTGACCAGCGGCTGGTGCGACCATTTCCGGGGCCGGTTTGTCGGAGAACCACCACTACCACCACCACCATCATCTCAACCTCAATTTCTCGTTTATTTAACTTCTTTGCGCGATTTAGCAATACAAACAGTATCATCACCAACTTAGCAAGCGGCGACCGAACGAAACTTTTCCCAGCCGTCGTCTTTCTATTTCTCTTTAACGCATCAATGGCCACTCAACCGTGTACAAGTGCTGGAAAGAAAGGAAATAATTAGAACAGAATTCTACTCGACTCGATTCTAGTCGGCTCAGATTCATCGGAGCCGGGGCAATTGCAACACTTTTTCGATCGATTTTCCTTTGACGATATTTACCACACCATCACGGTCCGTAGCCACTGCCGGCACAAACATGATCTATGTTTACTAGATGCCCCCGCTCTTCGCTTTCTCTGTCCGTTCTCGAATCTCGACCAACTAGTAACGCTCGGGTTGCTGTGATGAACGGATAACGACTTAGTGCGGGAGCGATTGCATTGTTCGGGAAGAGAGTAAGAGGTGGTAGGGGGGAGGGTGCCTCTCGACAGGAGGGCTCGACGACCGATCCGACCGAGCTCGTTATCAAACGGTTTTATGTTGCCCCTTATGCGGTGGTACCGCCGCATACCGGCAACATATTGCTCACGCCGATACCTACGATTTTAATGGTTTGTTGGTGGCGGCGGACTGGTAGCGATTGTACTGGTAATGATATTGTTCGCCTGTCGCTATCGTCTGCTTAGCAGCGATCGAGCCTCGTCCCTCTGCTGTGCTCGCACTGTCAACAGTCATGAAATCACGCTCCAAGGATAATCATCATCATCCCGTGGTGGCACACCAACATGGAGCGGCCGCGGTACGTCAAATGAAATGGGATTTGATAGCTGGTTTGGTGGAGCCGAATGCCTTTTACTCTGCTGCTGCTGCTGCTGCTGCTGTTGCTACTGTTACTTTTTAAGTGTATCTCGGAAGTGGTGCTGTAAAAGGCTATAACAACATCGTTTTTCCCTCCCCTTGCTTCCTCTTCACACTCTGCTCTTAAGGGCCACATAAAAAGGTAAAATAAGGTGAACTCCGGGTGGAAAGAATATTGGATAACACTTGATCCAACTTTACACAAACTTTGCTCCACACACACACACACACACACACACACATGGGATCGCTCAACATACTTTCGACGTCAGCCCGAACGAGCCCGAAAAGTTCCACTCCAATCCCAAGTTCTTCCTTCAGTCGATCCGATGTCGATTTTGAGCTCACTTTTCACAGTTGCCCACAGTTTTTCGCCGGAGTCCGTGCGTCCGTCTGTCCGTTCGCCCACCGTGCGCGTTTGGTTGTTTAATTGTTCCGTTCCGAAATCGTGTGCGGAACGTACCTTCTGCTTTTACTGTTGGTGCTGCTGCTGCTCAAGCCCAAAAACCCGATGCTGCAATATTCAGCTGCAGCAAAATATATGTCGCTTGGGCGAGCGTTTTTTTCTCTCTCAACCCGTGGATTTGATTTTGTTTTGCTGCCACCGCCCCAGCATCGGATTGGTGTTGCGCTGGAGTTGCTTCGCTTTCCTGTGTTTCTCGGGATTTTTTTCCCCAGCTCTTCTCCTCTTCCTCCTTCTGAACCGGGTAGAGGCAGCGCAGATTGCAAAAGCAAATACAAACATGGATAACACGGTAAACGGATTTACCCGCTACATTCCCGGTACGCCAGGCAGTGCGCCAGGTGTATCGATGGGGGTGAACATCCCATCGGCGGGATCCGGTGCGATATCCTGGCACCATGATATTGTCGGTCGGTCGGTCGGTCGGTTGGTTTTGGTGTGCCGTGGCCACACCATCGTACACGGCGCACGCGGTGGTACATCGACGATCCTATCGGTGCAGACAGCCGGCTGTTAAATTTGAAGTGACGAGAATCTGTTCTATTCCGTTTCCCGATTCCCGATTGTCCATTGATTCACTTTGTGTTGTGCCGTGGATTGGCATTTCGATTTGGTTTCCACGGTTTCGCGGCTCACGATTTGAACAATGACACACTGCACTGCAAACAGACTCGACTAGTGCGTGTGTGTGTGTGTGTGAACTCTCGGTCTAGCACTTGACCCTGGAGACATCTTAATACGAACCGCTTGCCCCATTCCCATTCACCATTTCACCAAATCGATTGCGAACACACACACACACACACACACACACGCAGGCATCTCAATTGCCAGAGAGTACTGGCTGGTTCCTGGCCACTTTGCGCCACCGAATGGCGCTAAATCTTGATGGCCAACCACGCAGCCACGGCCGCCCTCTTCTGACCCATAACTCACTTTAAGTTCATCCGCCCTCATGTTCCGGATCCGCCGGCGCTGCCGTCGCCGCCGCCGCCAGTGGCTCACTTTAAACATTCTTCAATTATCCCCAAAGGTGGGAGGCGCACTTCCTCCGCGGTAAACACCGGCGATAAAAGGGAAAAGCGGAATTGGAGCCAAATACGGAGCCCGAACTCGGAAGCGCCAACAAAGGAATTGAATTAAATTTCCACTTATCACCGAGGTCAGGCCCTTGCGTGGAGCGGCCACAGGGCCGAAGGACTGAATCACCAGGCGCCTCCATTAGTTAGCCAAAGCGTTGGTGGAGGAGGTGGAGGTGGAGAAGAAGAAAAGAAATTTAAATCCCAGCCAACCCCCCGAGCCCCACCCCGGAGGAGGGCTCAGACTGGGGCTCTCCATTTTGTTCACCTGGCCTGCTGGGTTTCGGTCGCTGTTTTCCTCGGGTTTTTTTTCTTTCTTTTGTTTTTCGTTCCGTTTTTGGTCGGCCGACGCCGTGTGCGGTGGCCTTGGGGTGTGCTTCTTTATTATTATTATTTTCATCATTGTCCCTTTACGGGAGCACACGAGGGATACCATGAGGGCCCAACGGTCTGGCCCCAACAGTCATCTCTGGTGCGGCGCGCCGGCGACGTGCCGTTTGGGCCGTTTTGTGAACACCATTCTGGAGACCCATTTCTTGTGTTGTTTCAAATTTTTACTTCATTTTATTTGTGTTCACCTCCTCCTCCACCACCACTCAGGTCGCGGCTTCATAACAGATTCCGAACCGACCTCGAATTCACATGCAAATTCATGAAAGCGAACTGGTGGCTGACCCAAAAAACCAGCTTTGGCACCCGCACGCGCGCGAGCGCTGGAGTAGGTGACGAGGGGTTAGAGTTCACCAGACCGAGTGCTTTAGCCATAAGGCCCCATTGGGATGCTGGCCCCAGCGCGTCGCCGACGAGAAAAAGTTGATTTTGATGGGAATTCGTAATCATGACCGTATTTTGCGCAGTTTCCTCGCCTTCTCCGATGGAAAACGGTACCGGAGTGACAATCTCTTGTATTTGTCCATCTCTGCTTCTTCTTCTTCTTCTTCTGTTCCTTCGCCCCGTCCGGCCAATCCCGTTTTCGGATTGGTGCTGTTTTCGTCCGCACAAATTGGAAGCCAGAAGCCGTCACCTGGAGGCTCTGTAACTAATGAATTCGGCTTTTCTATTTCCATCGCTCTCACTCACTCACTCTCTCTCACTCACT
>NC_064874.1:1987500-1995000 GCF_943734745.1 Anopheles darlingi | reverse complement strand
TTACCGTTGCTGCTGTTCAGTAATTCTGTTTGAAGTGAAAACCACACATTAGAGGGAAATGTTGAAGCGTATTTTGATTTGATTGGCGGTTTTTCCCATGCAAATCCGCGCTGTTGTTGTTGTTTTCGTCGCCGCCACTGTTGTTGTTGTTATGGAACGCGATGGAGCGAACGAAAGACAAAACAAGAGAGAGAGAGAGAGAGAATGATCCTTGAATTCCGATGAGTTATGCACCGCCACGCGCCTCTCATCCTCGCGAGCAACGATCACAGCAAACGGCGACCGCGGTACTTCCATCGAAGTAGACCTTGCGCGCGCCCTCTCGCCATTGATGATGATGATGATGCTTTGCCATATTTTCCCTTCTGTTTTTCCATCGTTTGAAGTTTCCCGCAATGGCATCTGGCGGAGAGGCAGGGGGGAGATAACTCGGCGACATTACCCTCAATACATCATCATTTTCGACCAAACCGCCTTTTCGTTGGATTTTCCATCGCGTTTACGATGGAAGACCATCATCTTCCACATCCGCCACAGCAACCATAACCTCCCCAACCAGCGGTCCTATATAAACACTAGAAACAAAACGCACAATCCGCGCACCACATTCACTTGCGGCAAGCTGTGGCTCCTGGCCAAA
This sequence comes from Anopheles darlingi, assembly GCF_943734745.1. NCBI lineage: Eukaryota > Metazoa > Arthropoda > Insecta > Diptera > Culicidae > Anopheles > Anopheles darlingi. The sequence goes on along the minus strand of NC_064874.1, from coordinate 1,994,360 downwards.
CACTGGTGTGCTGCTAAGTATAATATTAGGATTGGAATGCTCCGTTTGCGTCTTGTGCGCGTTTACCAGCGCAAGAGCAGAGCAGCTTAACGGGGGAGGCACCACCGCCAGAGGATCGCCATCTTCGCCTTCGCCAAGAACACTGGAGCACACTGGAGGGGAATGAGGGCGAGGGCGAGGGCGAGGGACCGTTTTCCACATTAGCATCTGAACCGTTTTTCTCGGAATGCAAGCGAGCAAGTGGGGCGCCACCACTTTGGCCGGGGGTTTTTCTTTTATGTACCTTCTCTCTCTCTCTCTCTTTCTCTCGCGCTCTCTCTCTCTCTTTCTCTGCGTCTCTTCATCCAGGACTTTCACTCCCGACAATCTTCAGCTATTCCACCTGGTGCCTGGTGGTCGGTCGGTGTGCCATTTCTCTGGCTGAGCTGAGCCCGGTGCCGGTTGGTTGGTTGGTTGGTTGGCCGGGACATCCAAATCCCGATGGGATTTTCAAATCATCGGGAAAATCATCATGAATTTATGAATGGTTGCAGAAGGACGATGATTCGATTATGATTATACCGGTGTGCGAGCAAGTTCACTCTTTTGGCAACATCGAAACGGGCCAAACGGGTGGGTGGGTCGGTGGCCATGGTGGCTAGTTGAGGGAGTGACACCATGTGGCAGGATCTGTATATATGTGTGTGTGCGCGCGTGTGTTTGTGAACTTGTTTTTCTATTTGTTTATTTGGCACTCGTCTTTTGCTCGCACGCGCGTCTATCTGCGAGCCCCACATTTACACACCTTGGTGGTGTCCTCTCGCCCATGTCCTCGTCGCTGTCTTCGTCATCGTCGTCGTCGTCGTTCTGCTGGCAGCAAACGAATTTGTTGAAGGAATTGAAAATCGAAAGCGATGAATAGAGTTGAGTTTTGGGTGAGGAGCGCGGTATGTGGCAATGTCCAAAATGAAAAACATAACCAATAGAAAGAGAGAGAGAGAGAGAGAGAGAGAGACAGAAAGAGGGAGAGAGAGCGAAAGTGTCCTCTGGTGGCTTGCTGGCTTTTTTATCCGGGATCAGATGCTGTTGGAAAATGGAAGCCAAGCTTGGGTGGACCATCACCATCAGCAGCAGGAGGTAAAAAGGAAGAAACAATTTTAAATATTTATAGTAGCACCCTCCGAAAGGTTATGTCGATTAGTTCGCAAAGCGTGCGCGCGCGCCTGACCGAAAGAGCTAGAGACCGAGACCGAAACCGACCGACTGTTGAGTGGCACCGACCCCGGACCCGGGTGGTCCTGGATGATGGTGATCCCAAACAGCATCACGGGGCACGGGACCTACAAAAACCAAAACCACCGCAGCAGTGGCAACAACAACAACAAAAAAACACAACTTGTTGGAAAAATATCGTGCACCCTTCACGGCTCCGGGATCCGCTTGGGAAATTGTTCGAAAATTGGTTCCGGGAAAAGCAGTTCCAACGCACGAGGCGATGGCGGCGCGTGTCATGAAGGCGTCTTTTGTTTCCTGAAATATGCCACACACTCCTGCGTGAGGCCTGTTGTAATCTTTTGACAAAATAAATTTGAAATTCCCGACCTGCCTGTCTGCCTCGTCCCTTCTTCCCACCATTGGTAATCCATATTCTTGTTAACAAAAGCTTAGCAAAACTCGGTCAAAACGATTTCACGTGCACACACACACACACACATGCGCGCATGCAAGGACAGAAGCTTTTTGTTTGAACCTGAGAATGCTGCGAGTGTGGGATTTGTGGTATTTATGTTCCTTCTTCCGAGTCCACCACCACCACCACCGCCACCAAGTGCCAAAATGCTGACTCCTGTGAATTCAGAAGCTTTCCCCGGCCGGCTACACTGGAAGTGAAGTGTATGGCGTATTGCGACCACCGTTGAAGCTGATGGAACCGATGGCACTGACGAGAGCCAAAGTCGAGTGAAGAAATATGCAAATTCATTCCTCAGTATTTCGCTTATCGAGCAATTGATTTATCCATTTTTACCCCCGCCCCCTCTCCGGCTAGAACATGGCTCTTGCTTTTATTGCGAGAGCGACGAGTGGTGGTGAAGTGGCAGTGGTGGTGGTGGAGACGCAACGGCATTTATCTCATTTCCCATAACTCAAAAAGCCCTTCGGAAGCGGATGGGAACGATGATCATCGATGATGTGGTTTGGGGCCAGGTGCTGACCGAAAGGGGAGCGGAGCGGAGGGCCTCCTTAGGGTATTCGGGGTGGCCGGAAGCGAACGGGGAACGTCCGGAAGCACTCGAGTTCCGGGAGGATAGCTCCTGTAGGAGGGTTTTCCCAAAGGCAGCTTATCTTTCCGGAAAGTCAAACTCCGTCCGTTCGATCGCCGGGGGTCGATGGTTTTTAATTTCTTCTGTTCTCTGTTCCAAAGCCAAATCCATCCAGCCCCGATGAGATACGCTTATCGACAGCACAGCGCACCGGGCGGGCCCGGGCCTGGGCCACCTACCACCCCTTTTGGGACCCCGCAAGAATGGAGGAAAACCCCGCACAAGAAGCGCAAGAGGAAAAATCCATGAATAAAACAGGCAAAAATGCGAAGCAAGATGATTTCTTCTAAGAATTGATTATCGATCAATTCACATCGGCGCGCATTAACGTGGTGAGAACGGTCGGGTACGCCCCTACATCAGTTACGTCGGTCAGGACGGGGCCGATTTCTGGGTCGCGTGCAGTCGTTCCCTTTCTTTTTTGCCGTTCACCCGCCCCCGTCCCAGAGTAAATCTCGGAGTGGCTTACTTCTTATCACTGCCAGCCAGCCAGTGATCGGGCACCAAAGAAGATCATCCCGGTGAGATATGGGGCGGTTCCTGACGTGCCTAACGGTTTTTGGGGACTGACATGTTTTCCTGCCAAGTCAAACAGCAGCTCCTAAACTTCCCTATCTCCGTGGCAGCGGTTGGCGTTTTGTTATTGGGAAAATTACATCGTTCCGCCTAATTGAAATTCAAGTACAAAATGTAAATGCTTGTAGTCTTTCCAGATTTCCGGCGCGGGTTTTGGGTTTTTGGCACAAGCTAAAGGGAGTGCCAAAAAGGGATCCGAAATTAGATTGCTAGATTAGAGGAGCCAGCTTCCAGGGCCCGGGGGTTTGGGGCTGGGTATACGAAAACACATTTTGCTTTACCCCCCTACACGGATGCAAGCTGCTAACGAAAGGTTTGCAGATCCGAAATCCAGAGCATTCCAATGAGGCGAGACAGGCGAAGGGGAGAAATTCGAATAACTTATCGCGCTGCCAACTTCAAATAATATTCACGTTTCTAATTGCTTTCCCACTGCACTGTTCTCCGTAGTGTTAGTGGATGGCTTTGCAATTGGATTTATGTATTCATTTATGTATCGAGTTTTATAATTATTTTTGTACAAAAGTTTGCCAAGTGTGTGCAAAAAGGGCTGCCAAAGTGTTCTCCGAATTGTTAGTTTACTCTTTTGGATAACATTTTAGGTAAAATACGTCTGCTTTCTCAGTTCGCCAACAAGACGCCCTTTGGCAATGTAATAGAAATTCAATTTCCTATCTATGTCAATCTATGATGATTCATGCGGGCCATGATTGCCATGGATTCTCTTTGACAGATTGCATAATTCCATGCCTACTTGACTAGCGTGCTAGATTAGAAAACTGACAACAGCATTTCCTACATTGTTTTGCACAACTTCGATGCGTAGTACAGCAGAGGACAGAGGTGGTTGTGAACGCCGGTTTTCAAATAACAATGGCCGACATGCATGCGATGCGCACCGCAATTCTAAAGAACCCAATCAAGCCGTAGTCCAATTCCCAGTTCCGATTACAACAAGTGAAATTCAATAATTGCACCGAGAAATAACCGGACCGTAGTAGCAGCATTTCCAGCTACAGCAACAATGTACAGTGCATTAGTCTGATGATTTACTGGTGCTTGGACTACAGACCGACTACCTCATACACATGTCGGGGCATACGGCACAGAGAATTGCTCACCAACAAGAGCATCCCTCGGAGCCGTGCCGAGTATCCACTTTTCAAAAGCAAATAATTTACTTTAATTGCCTTGCCACCACTTTGTCGAGCATGTGCTTCGCTCTCTCTCTCTCTCTCTCTCTCTCTCTCTCTCTCTCTCTCTCCTCTCTCTCTCTCTCTCTCTCTCTCTCTCTCTCTCTCTCTCTCTCTCTCTCTCTCTCTCTCTCTCTCTCTCTCTCTCTCTCTCTCTCTCTCTCTCTCTCTCTCGCTGCATTGCTCTTGGGATCTCTAATAAACCCCGCCACATACACGACCCTGTGTCACGCTTATCGCATACAAACTCGAGCTGCGAGCATTTGCTAAATTCAAGACAACTAACCTCTCACAAAGCATATACATAAAACTGTCACCGGAAGCGGAATTGCTCCGACTCCGACCCGGGAGGCCCCATATGCCCTTCCTCCCCTCCTGGCGTGGCATGGCAAATAACTTTGCTAAATTATTTCACGGAAATAAAACCCCCAAAAACTAAATGTTAAAATAATAGTCTTTCGTCCCGTCATCGCGTTCGTGGTTCGAGAGGGGGGAGACGGGGAGGTCGCTTGGCAACCGAGCAGCCCCGAGGAGAGTGAGTGCGTGCGTGTATGTGTGTGTGTCAAGGGATAATCGCATTATTGTCTGTACGGTTTACGACCATGATATGACTTAGCGCTCGTTTGGGGCCCGAAGGCGCTGCTATCGCCGCACCGCAGAACACGATGTCAGTTAACCCCAGAACACACCGAGACAGAGAGAAGATTGCATTCCACCGATTGCAATGGAAAACTTTCAATGCCCTTGCCACCATACCAAACCCCCCAACCGCCTATGGCACTCTATTTAAACAAGGACACGTCCCAGAGCGTTAAAAATATCCCGCACACTCTACACGAGCTCTCGCATACCGAAAGGCCCCCGGAGTGTGTGTGTGTGTGTTGAGGGTGGGCTGCAGGGCTGGCGTCATCCTCCGTCTCCGTCGCCGTCGTCGTCGTCTACGTCGTCGTCGGTTGAGGTCTATGGTCTGGGCTGGTCTCAGGGAGGTCTTTGAGAGGGGTGCTTTGTGTCGCTGTCGGTGGGAGCATGTCAAAGTTTAACCTAATTATGCTGCTCTCATAGCACAGCGATGCTCCGTCTCACGGATGTTTGCCCTGGCCCTGGCTCGATGTCTGGTTGGTTGGTTCGGTGGCTTGTTGTTGTGAATTTTAGTGATTTTCCAGCTCCGTTCGTCGCTTTCGCTCCTCTTCTTTGTCACTCTTTGTAGGCCGCGGTCCGGGGGGGAGGTTGAATTGCCGCGAAATGACAAGCTCCCCGAGGAAACATGTCATTTCCGGCACCGGAGCACCGCAAACTCTCGGTGTCAGCATCTTTTCGGAAATCACCACCACCACCACCAGAACCGCTGGAGCATCCCCTGGAGCGAGTTGAGGGGTTAAATTCTAAATTGAATATGGGCGAAGAGGAAAAAAAAACAGGGCGAAGAGGAGGGCGGAAAGCATGACGGAACATTTTTGTGTTTTTGCTGCGCTCTCGATGTCGGCGACTGATTGATAATTAATTTCCTCCCTCAGCAGCCTCCCACGCCCAACATCGCTATTTGTTCACCGGAAATCACTTACGCGGGTGGCGATGGTGGTGGTGGTTTGCCTTCTGCTTGCTGTTCCCATCCAACAACCACCATCATCAAGCCAAACAAAATCAAACAAAGATGGCGGCGCTTTCGTTGGGAAAGGGGTTTGCCAGCCACGCGATGGTCGACGGATTGCGATGCAACGGGCGGATGGGGATGGTTGGACGGGGTGTGGAAGGAGAAAGGAATTAAAAATTCCATTTCACGCTCTTGGCAATGGCACAAAACTCAATGCCCAACCCGCTAAAGAGCACGATGCCATGGCAAACATTCTCGCTCGGCAATGGCGGCAACCATCCCAGCGCCGAAGTGAGGTTAGAATGGATCACAACCCAGAATGCCATGATTACGCTCCCTCTCTCTCTCTACATAAACGTGCATCATGCACGTTGGTGGTGTAGTCGGTCAAGGCGGGATATCCACGACACGTACACACACACATATACATGGATGCACTTAGACACAAAGCTAGGACAAAGAGTGAGAGGGCGAGATAAGAAAAGTTCGGGGACGTTTGCCAGCAGCAGCGGCAGCAGCAGGAGTCTGCAGTGCGCTGGCCTACTTTGCAAAGGCAACACCAGGGATGTGCATATGTGCAGTGAGCACACACACACACACATACCCACACAGACACAGAAAGGCACACATAGCACTTACCATGCACAATACGCTCCGCATTGAGCACTCGTTGTCAATTAGAACATCGTTTGCCAACTGTCTCCGATCGGTGGCCATCCAGCCACCATCCTGGCTCCAGCTGTTGGTAGGAACAGGCCAGGAGCGGGCGGAGGGGGAGAACAGAGGACGGATCGGATCGGTAAAAAATGGTAAATTAGAAAAGCGCTTACAAGGGGAACACTCTCCAGCATAATAACGCCTGCAATGCGATAGAGATTATCTGATGTAAGGTACGCGGAGTGAACGAACGAACGAACGGCCGGATACCGGTCGGTAAAAGTACCGCAGGGCACGGCGAACAAGTGTAACCGGAAGCTGTCACATCCATCGGGTGTCACACACACACTCACACGTGGAAGAGACTGCTGGTGATTCTCTTCGCCCCCCGGATGCTGATAGAGCACAGCGGGCGTGAATGTCAAATGTTAATCAACCCAAAAGAAGCGCAGTGAGAGCTCACACCATCGGCGACAGACAGACGCGACAGACGCAACGGAAGCACCGGAACCCCTCCAATCGTCCTTCTCGCCCTGCCTACTA
>NC_064874.1:1947500-1962500 GCF_943734745.1 Anopheles darlingi | reverse complement strand
GTCTCTTCACATTCGATAGTAGTAACTTTCATTATCCTAGATTATACAACGTGAAAAGAAGCAGCTCACGTGACACTCTAGCTCGTAGTTCACTACTTTGTAATGGTGAAAGCCGAGGCTGGCTGGGCATTCGAAAGAGTGTTGGCGGCCGTATCTTCATCTGCAATACCCTCGATGTCTTCCCGTTCTTCTTCCTCGTCGATGATGCTGATATCGTGCAAAGACGGGCGGTGACTTCTTCGCCAGCCTGTAGGATGCAGCAAATAAAACAAAAATGAAAATCTCAAACACAATCCACAAAATGAAAAGCTAAAAGGACAACCCCCTACCAGCATTACCTTCCATCGGTTCGAGCTGTTGTTTGGTTTTCTTCAGCAACTTTGTGCCAGTCACCGAAATGAGAATTGCACCAAGTGGAGCAGTTAGAATGATACTCAATATACAAATCATTTTCACCAGCTCGGCATAGTGCACTTCTTCCTCCGTTCGATTTTCGTTCAACATTACCGTTTTCAGTGCAACTGGCCCCAATGCAGCTTGCACCGTAGCCTTCGACATCCACGAGATTGCTACAAAAATCTGTCGGAAAGAAGGTGAACATTTTCGTACACGAACAATCATCATGCTGTTGGAAGTTACCTTTTCTTTAACGTTCAGTTTATCGCCAAATGCAATAGCAACCGTCGTAAGGATTCGCATAATTGCCACCACGTAAATGCTTCCAACACCGATCGACACAATGTGAGGATCCAGTTCGGCAATCTACAAAAAAAACAGTGTCGAGAATATCAGCATAGCTGGTCATGTACCAAAGTCTCACTTTGTTTCGCAATCGCCTACCTTGATCGAAGCTCCGGTAATACCAAACAAAATGGGCTCGAAGATCATCCAGAAGATTTCGAATGCCGTTGAGACGGGATTATCCTCGAGCTCCCATCCCTGGCCACACCAGAAGTACGAGGCAGTGAAGGCAGCAAACACCACACCCAGAGGGCCGGCCCCTTCAAAATGGATCTTCTCGCTGCCAAATACGGCCAGCAGTCCTCCACCGAAAAGCATCAGCGTTCGAATAGGTACCACATAAGCATCACCCGGTTCTGGTACATACTTGCACAGGAATCCCCAAACGATGCCAAAACCGAGCCCACCGATAATGCAAACCGGAGCCTGGGCAATCTGCAAACCCAAGCTCTGCGTGCTAAACATGATGCTTGAGATGATGCCGAATCCAGCGACCGACACCGCGTCGTCAATACCGGCAACAGCAATAATCAGCGTAGGGATGCCTTTCACCACACCGTAACCCTTGGTTCGAAGCCGAAACAGGCAAGGAACGACCACAGCTGGTGAAACGGCTCCGACAATCGAACCGAGCAGGATGCTCCACATCCATGGAAGTTGCAGGAAGAACCGGGCGCAGACCGCAATCAGCGAACACTCGACGAACCACGGGATGAGGCCAAGCTTCAGGATGGTTTTGTAGATCTTCTTGAACGCGGTCGGATCCATCTCGAGACCAGCACGGACCAAAATGATGACCAGTGCCAGTTTGCGTAGCTCGGCGGTCACGATTTGGAAATCTCCATCCAGATTAACCCATCCTACGTTCTGGGAAATAGGATATAACGTATACAAATTAGTTCTAATAGGCAAAGAATTTTAACGCTTCATTGATGAAAGCAAACGCCCAAACCATCATAGTAATCTATGAAAGGCAAACGCTTTAAATTTTAAGTGACATTCGTTCATAGAAATCGAGTGCAAGCATCGTCAATTATTTTGCCATCTTCTCGAGCATTTCCAAAAGAATAGAAGCGCACAAGCGAGCTGCGAGTTCTGCGGATGGAGGCCGTTAGTCGAATATAGTGCAATGTAAGTAAATTTCAACAAGCTGTATACTATCTGTATTTCAACTGTAAGCTGTAAATTTCAACAAGCTGTATACTTCTGTGGCATATTTTTGGCGAATTCAATTTACTGCTCGATCAAAGTGCTGGGCTCTTTGCTGAAAGCGCTCTGACTGCGCAGTTCCACTCATTACGATTCTCGCAAGAAACAGAACATCTCAATCGACACAAGTAGCATGGGACCGTCGGTTAGCGTTCCGGCATAAATGCCAAACGCCTCGTAAATATATGCAAACTGTTGGTAGAGGCTGCGTCCGATAGGATAGGACGATTGCATATGCAATCAACCCTTCATCAATCTTCCGCACATTCCGCCGGCTCTCGGGATGAGTTAATACAATAACTAGGACAGAGGATATTGTGCGGTTGCGTTACACATTGCCACTGTGTTTCCTAGAACAGCTCTGGCCGACTCTCGCCATGCCTCTTACAGTCCCCAGAGGGGCAGAGCTTATTTATTATCAGGCATCATTTGCATCATCAACAAATGAGTATCTCTCTCTCTCCAAAAAGGTCAAGTTGGCAGCGCGATGGATGGCCGACCTTTTCCGTCGTTTAAAGCGAAACGTTTAAAGAAAGTGGCTTTGCTTGGCAACCACATAGGCTTGTTAATTCACCTGAAATAGTATTCCAACTAGCAGCATTCCTATCAACCGTGGAAGCGTCGTAAGCGAGATGATGAATCCACCAAAGTTAGCGGCCACTGTAAGAACGACCAGCTGGAACAGCTGCCCACCGGGGGCGGCAGTATCACCAATGATAACGTATGCCGTCACCCAGAGTAACACACCTGAAATACCAGGAACAATAAGAAACGAGTCCATGTGACCGGTATACATCCTACTGGCAGTTCTTACCTATAAGAATGATGGACAGGATTCTGGCAAACTGTCGGTAAGACGGGCACAATGGATAGGGGCACACCTTCTGCCAGCCTGGAGGTTCCCATGAAGGCGTTGTGTACTCGACGCGGCATCGCATACATAACGAGTAAATCCACGATTGCTCCAGCCGCGAGTTATCGTAGTCCCGTTCGATCTTGCCTAAGGCTTCGGAGAAGGATTGCTTCTTGGCGCGTCCGCCAGCTTCACCATTGTACCGATCTAATGCACCATCGAAGATCGTGGGTAATTGTTAGGTTTTGTTTTGAGCCAAGTTCACTACCATCCTCTTCTACTTACCACTGTGAATGGACGCGGTATCAAAGTTGTTATTGTGCATATTACTTTTCCGTCGGACTGGTCCATCCTCGGAGTGATGCGATTGCTATGGAAGAGCAATTAGTATTATTTCTGCATGCAACTACTATATGATGTCTATTTTAAGTATTACTACTCACTTGTGATATCTTTCGTTTGTTCTGCTCGAATCCCAGATTTTCGTGTCCAAGGCGCTCCACGACGGGTTCCGTAATGATGCTGACTTTGCGCTTCGTGTCACCACTCGACGACTGGTTGGAGGTGTTGCCTTCATCCGAAGGCATTTTGATTATGCTAAGAAGAAATAAGTAAAAGGTACGTTAAACACAGAACCGAAACCAGCTGCATATTCCATGAATAAAATCTCATTTTGAATTATCATAAGTAAGCAAGCAGTAAGCCGGTAACAGAAAACCAATCGAGTGGTTTAGTGGATGTGAGTCCCATAGTGTTCCTGAGGTCGTTTCTCACGTTTGTACATTAGTATTCCAGTATGAATATTACACTCTAGCTAAAAAAACGGATAAAACTTTTTGATAACTTTCGTATTAGTCTGAACGCTAATTAGCAGAACAGGGCCACCAAATCAATTCTGTTCCTCAATAGGTCAGGGCTGTTCAGCTATTCCTCTATCGTACCCGCGTAAATACACCTACTCACGCAGCCAATTATTTAAAGCTAATCATAAGAACCCTTCTCCTCCATGTCTCGATTCCAAATCAAAGGTCGCGGACACGGAAAAACATTCTAGAGGGCATTTCACTCGTGGTCACAAGCAATTGATAACAGTACGGTGGAACATTGGCGGACTGCTAACCGTCAGTTTGAAACAAGGGAGGGCTGTTCTCGATCTCAACCCCAGTCTCATCCGGGCGGGCACGCACCACGTGGTGTCGAGATGCTGTGATGATGATATAGCCGATGTTCAGACCATGTTCGCTCAGGCTGCTATACCATGGCACGCGTTCGGTTGCACGCTTGCCGTGCGCAGTGGAATTCGGTGGAACAATCGTAAGCCGTTCCACCCTTTGTTTGACGCTTCAACAATAATTATTGTTCCGCGCCTGGCATCATGGTGTCTAATGAGAGCTACCGATACACTTACACACTCACACACAGGGTGTGGGGGTTAATGGCTTGCGGATGCCGGCGAGTAGTGGCATGTTCTCTGTTTCACTGTCTGTTTAGTATGCAAATACAAATGTCGATGCGACGTCCTATGTCTACTTAACCAACCGATTGGGCAAACGCGAAATATTATAACAGAATGGCTGAACTTTGATAAGATCCCAGGACAATGTGCTTTCGGTTACGGCTGGTTTGTGGCTTGAGTGACGTTATCCTGAGCAGCTGAGACGGAGCTATCGCAGGCACAAAACCAAAGCATTGAATTAACGACGTATCAATCGCAAGGTGAGCGTTGTTACGCACTAACTAGTACACCCACAAACCGCTGCAAGTTGGTTTACACTGGATCGATTGGGGGCATACACTTGGGAGGGTGGTCGCTTTATCTGCCTCATGTCCCGGTGAAGAATTTCCGATCGATCTCGATTTGCATTCCGTCATTCCACCATCTCGCTCTCTTTAAAGCAATCGCTGCGCTATATTCACTGACACGCTCCTTTATCATATCAATGATGTACCTCTCGTTGAACTATTGGTATTGTTTGACGCATTGGCCTCCACTATTTCCTTGCCACTGCCATGATAAACCAAACGAACCCAGACATTCAGATAGTCTGTTTCGGAGTGATCAAACATAGATAAGGACAAAGGCAACCCTAAAAATAGGTCAGGGATGCTACACTTGACTGATTAGCGAAAACTACCGTCAACGATCAGATGTCCTCTACTCAAACAGGTGAAAATATGGAAAACAATCATCCACAACACGACGCCTTGCTTGGTACTCTGTCGTTCTCTCACAGATTTGTACCGAATCGTATTGATCCTACCGTTTAGTGTGTTTATACTAAACCAATAATCGACATGTGGACAGATGATCTGACCGTGGCGGTGCCATCCATGGAGTGCCATCGTCTACAAAATCGCCGCCTGCATCGCAGGCCATCATCAATAGTGAACGATCATGCAAACCACCGTCGCGGATTAGTTGCGCTTGGTTTAGCGACTTGGTCGTGAACCCATCTGTTACTGCTGTCTGTTTACCGTATCACTTGGAACGTTGATATCCTGTTATCACTGCTCCCACCACCGAACCACTTAGGGTGAATGGTAAAAAAAAACTGGAACCGTGTGGAACGATACAGGACATAGGACAGAGCGTCAACTAGCAACGCTAATTGAAATTGCCGGTCGTTAATCAACCGTGCAATCTCACAACCGATCGCGATCGGGATTTATTCTGGCAAATCGAGATTCGCCAAGATGACACCTTTGTCGGAGCGGCTATTCGCGATTATCGAACAAACAAACCCATTCCACCAGATGTGCCAATTTCATGAAATATTATAAGAACTGTACTGCATAAGTTGGTTGGATTACCCAGTTTTAAGTACAAGCACCATCGAACCAATTCAAATGCCGATCGACACGTGGCGGTCGTTCGCCTAGTGTTCTGACCTCGTGCCGACAAAGCAGGTGAAGGTGGAGCGGGCGGCAGCATGTCGTCATCTGTATCATGTGAGTCACGACGCGCCGGAACGGTGCCAGAAGGGTTTCGGGGTTTGTCGCCACTGTACTCCATCATCCTGTTCGCTGCTGCGCTCCGGGCGCAGCCATTTTGAAGAAGCGCCAGCGGTAAAAGCATCACCATCCGGCACGAGGCACACGCGTCGTGTGATAAGTAATGCTAAAAAGCGACGAGACACAATAATTTCGCATATTTGCTTTCGACGTCGCAGTCGTGGGTGGCTAATGATCGGCGATCATCCATCAACATCCCTCCATTTTGCGATGGTACCGATGGCGCAACAATCTCGAGCGAATATGTTCCGTGAAGATGTTCGGTTCCGTCTGACACATTCGTCATTCGACATTCAACCGCCACAGAAAATTTATCATTGAGCGACGCAAAGCTCTGTACCTACTATTCATTCCCTGTCAGTCTGTCACTCGTTCTGGTTTACGTCCGGCCCGCAATGCATTACGGTGACATAATTAAAGCACCCCACTCCCAAACCCGCATCATCCTGGTGCAATTGGCACGCGCGGAATCGCGAATTAGACGGCCGGTATCCGTGGTCCGGGGGAGCAATTAATTGCCTGCGAGGACGGCGCAAATAACGTCAATCGTTAAACCATCCTAACGCCGCCAAACGATTCCTCGGTAGCGCACGCTAAACTCAGCACGTAGACCGGGACTAAGAAAGTCCAGCTAGCTAGGTGCTCGTTGAGATCGACAAGGAAACGATAATTGAGGTATGGAAATCACTTGCTCAACTGTTTCTAAGCCCGTCGGACTGCTTTATGTCCATCAATATAAACGAATTTTATTACTGTTCTGTAGATCCAATTCCATGAATACTTTCGAAGTAAGTTAAACTTTCATTGAGCTGCCAAAAATACAAAGTACCTAAATGTATAGGCACTTATTACCTCAAACATGTCTAGGCTGCTAGCATGTCGAAAGTTTGTAATAAAAGCGAAAATACATCTGAAAACAATCGGAATGTTTTCCATCTCCAACGTTTACATTAACTTATGTTTCGGGTTGCATAGCTGTCACTAGCAGCATAGTTGTCACTAGTAGCTTTGCGCTGGGAGGCCAATTATGATACGCTAACTAACCCTAATTTGAATGTTTGATCGCATGTTAGCAGCCTCGTGTTCACGTGCTCTTTCAACGCCGTTTCAAAGCGATTCCACGGGAAGGGGCGTTTTGGCGATCCTGGGTGTCCACCGTTTATCACCTTTTACCGACCATTGTCAAAGGGCTGCAAAGGAAAGCAGGTGGTATCTGTAGATGGTCATTGTACCTTCACATATCGTTCTTATGCAATTGGCTCTGCCATAACACATCCGAGTTAAAGTCAAATGCCTATAAGCTCTCAATGAATCCTAATTATTTGTAAACAGCTTGTTTTCTTGTGACTCCCCAAAAGCGCATCATATTAGCGTGCTCTGGCGCCGAGATATCCGTGCCATGGTCGTACAGCATAATAAGGGTAAGCGACGCAAACAAATCTATTGCCCTCAATGACCCCTGCCACTCTCCCATCAATAGAGCATTTCTTCTTTACCCGACGGTTGGTAGTCAGGCGACCAAACCGGGGACATGAGCATATCACGCACGCACCCCGGGTCAACTTTCTGGCGGCGAGCAAGGGTTTCGGGATCAATTTCAACCCGACAACGCACACATCATGCCTGTGATGCTTAATTGTGTTAAATTAAATGTCAATTTGTTTGCGTTCGCCAACTACTACGAATCGTCGGTTCGTAGCCAGTTTTCCGGTTCGTTCTGGAAATGTTCCGGAGTCGCGTGACGCCTAATCAACGCCCGACCCCCCGCCCTGTTCACTTTTACTTGTGATCTCGTGCAAAACGTGTGTTGCTGGGGCTGAGGCAATTTCGACCGGATGACGCAGTTTCGCACGCCATTCTATTAGAGGGGTCATTAATTTGTCGATGTAGTCCTTCTGCTAGATGAATCATCAGCCTCAATCAATCTGCAGACCATTCGAATGTTCATAAATCAATCGAAGCACTGTAATGTACTGTAAACAGTACATTTTCTACAAAAACGCAGGACTTGTTCCATTCAATTCGATGTGCCTATAAATCACGTCCACCATGATGGAACGGTGATCCCACCAGAGTTACGTTACCAAACATTAGTGAGTCCATCATTCTGGACGATCGTTTGGACAACTTTCGCCGGGATGAGGCTGCGAGCACTGGGCGATCGAGCGATATATCGGACAGATCGACACCCAAACAAGGCGAGCCCAGCGAAAAACACGTTCCTATTGCGTGCCCAAGACGTGTTTTCATACCATTTTTAGCTAATTGTTCGCCTGCATCGGAATGACAAAAAACTAGATACCAAACGGGATATGCCCATGTTGCCGGCGTCCTCCGACACTGGCTACTGATTTAATAAATCAATTAAAAGTTAATCAATTAATCAAAGTTTCATAATTATTCTACCCTGCCTATGGTGGTGTGCCTGCTGCACCGGCAACGAGGACGAGCACGAGAACTGTGGTGATGTAGAGCAACGCAATGCGCGAATGCAACGCAATTAACACGGATGGACACGCGGACGAACGCGCCTACACCATGTTGGGTGTCATGTGCTGCACGACCTTTACCGTGGGCCCAACACCATAGTTCCGATGAAAATGGATCGGCCTGTCGCCAGAAAGTAGCCGCAAAATCGCGCGATAGCATGCGTCGCTAGCACGCGGCCAAAACTGGTATGCGGTGTTGACCGAGGCGATGTTTAGTGGTGCATTTATCAATCTAGCGCACGCACCCATTGACAAACTATTCTACATGGAATTTTTTTGTGTTATTCATTGTTTCGGTTTTTCTTTCAATTCTTTACTGATCCACTTCATTTAAGTTGAACGCTCAGTTTAATTAAGTGTCTGTGACGGTTGATTTGAAGTATTTCGTAGCATCAGTATTTAGCAGCTATTTGACTCACAAATTTGATCAAATTTCATTAAATTATAGTAAATTATGATCGAGTAAAGCATACCAATACCGTCGTTTCCACAATCGAAAAACTTTTTTAAAATCAAATGCTCGTTCCGAATCGTTTGCTTGAAAGATCCTTGCAGTCGAACTTGCAGTGCGATGGGGTCAGGTGATCACCGACCCCATCATTTGACGCACACATCAGATGCGTAAGCACATGACATGAAATAAGCCTTATTTGTGTAGAAACACTGGGTTCTGTGGCAATAAGCGGACCTATCGGCCGGCGGCGAGACCCGGTAGCAGCCGCTACCGTGGGAGCCGTGGGAATTGTTCGCACCAATCAATGCACTCCGGACATTGGAACTGAATTAAGACTCCACTCGTGTCTGCCCTTTGACGAGACGAAATCCAAATTCGAACTCATCATGAAGCCAGGTCGGTGGTTGCGGGGGGTGCGTGTAGGGATCGTGGGTTGGTTTGTAATGGATGCGACAAGGCAGGCGAGAGAGGACGCGAGAACTTAGAGTGCAAATCAACGTTACAACTAAAGTAAGCTCTATAATTACGTTTTCTTCATGATTTGGCTCCGGGAGTGCCTTCCGCTTTTACGGTGAACCAACGAACGGCGAGGGAAAGTTTCTTCGGAAAGCTCACGCGAACCTAGAACCGTTTCACGGTACTATTCCCGAATAATTCGCTTGACGCTGGTGTTGAAAGCAAGGTGTTACTATCACCAACACAAACCCTTGCCACAGCTAATCCCCAATAGAATTTCGCGGTTCCACTGCACGCCACTGCACTGCACCTGCACTTGTTGAGCGTACGCCTTGGATTTACCGAACCGGATCTGGCCAATGTTAACCATACAAATGGATTCCACAGAACTAAAGGAAAACTTCTCCTCCACAACCTAGTCACTGCACGTGCTGAAGTTCGTGTCACGGATATTTTTGTGACGAAAAAGACGTCTTCTCTTTTCCGGATTCTCGAGATCCCACTTGGCCGCACTTCACGGGGAACACATTCACAATTGGTGCTGGGTATATCCTTTTGCCCGGCTGGTAAACCAAGGCCCAACCGCGTTCGATCGAGTCCCTTCGCTTCTTCGCTTTTCACGAATTTTCCCAAACTGCTTCTCTCTGAACCGGTCGACGAATTGGACGCGACTATCGAGTAACGACCGACTCGTACCCTTATTTATAAACTAGAAACAAACACCCGGAGTTCACTAATTGGTGATGTTTGATTGTTCTCTTATGCTCTCCCCCGCTGCACCACCACCACAGGGTACACTCGCGGTAACTGATCTCTGGCAAGCGCTGGCCGATCGGAAATCTATGGGGAGTCGATTGGGAGATGCTAGAATGCGTTGAAGCGTCTGACCCGAACGCCACGTTCCCCTGTTTCCTCGTGAGTCGAGAGCACGAGAGAAGGCACCGACCCTTCCCCCCAATCACACACAAACCCCTCCGGAGATGACGGTTGTAACGTCGTTCTGCTGCGAGGCAACCGCTACGGCTGCAGGGTGCCGGAGATCGCGATTCTAGATCTAGTTCTAAGTGCGACCGGACTCCAGCGGTAATGGTGGTGGTTGTATGCACTCGACCATTCGCTGCTCGAAATCCTATGTATCTCCAGCACATTATATACGCGTAATGAGGATGAGCGAAGCTTGGTGTTGTAGCACCGGCCCCAGCACCGATCATCAACTCCAGCGCGAAACCAATAATGATGACGAGCGGCAATGGCTAGCGTGTGGGACGGACGTGCGCCTCCAGTCAACAGCAAACACTGGGGCTAATCCGGTGGTCGTGGTTGAGCTTGATATGGACTGCTTCTTGGCGTTACCAAGCACTATAGTCTGGACCTAGCCGGTATGTACACGGTGCACGACCGGCGGAGACAGTTCGAGACACAATCAGAGCATCAGCGGGGCTAGCGAGCATGCCAAGCTGGCGAACCGTTGGACACTCGGTGACCGCGGTCTCCGCCACTAATATGGTCATCACACAGCTCATGAATAAATATGTCTGCTGGATCGGTCCTTCGTCGCGCGGGTCGGCACCTCCACTGCGTACGCTGCCTAGAGAGATACGCATCGAACACGTCGATTTGTTAGCAGATTTGTGATTGCAGCCGGTTAGCGAATCGCAGAGGTGAGCCAGCTCTGTTGCTGTAGTGATCCCAAGAAAATGAGTTTCTTAAGCAGTTCGAAATTGGTACAGGTTACATAATGACCAGCGCCATACAACAGCGCCGTTTCTGCGATCATCAAACCGGAAGATGTTCCGCTGAAAACCATTGTCGATGTAGACCTCGACCATGGCCACTACCGATCGATGGCATACATCCATCAAACACCGATAAATGGAACAATCCGATGAGACAACCGAACGACCCCTTTTTGATGTATCGTTCCTCCGGTTGGGTCCATTATTATCTTCTTATCTCCTCGACTACAGGCCTCGTATACCCGTGTCAGACTAAGAGGTTGCCTAAGTATTCAATAATTACTTGAAACCAGTTACGAATGACTCACCATCCCGCACCATTGCTAGGAATTTCGAATTTGGTAATTGATGTTAAACTGTTATCATAAACCACAAACAGGTGCTGTATTGGCGCGTTGAGCAAGTGCCAATCATAGCTTGAACGATCGAATATTGGTCGAAATACAAGAACAACCATTGCGATCCATTCATCGTGATTCGTTCGATCGGCAGTAACAAGTCCCATCTTCGATTCTCCCGGCTCTAGAATGATGCATGCCAACAATTCGCAGACTCAATCACGACACTGCATGGCTAACTAACTGGGCTGCGCGACTCCTACGCGCGGAACACTTTGCTCTAAGATCACGAATGGAATGCGACCTACCGTCACTACTGCATATCAGGAACATCGTTTTGCATCGCTCGTTATAAGGGAAACGGCAAAACGAGAGCATTCGGACAACGGTGGAGGCGCACTACTCCCAGGGTCAGGTGCACACTGCCCATGGCACGTGACAACCGGAGGCCAAGCCCTTGTTTTGATGCACCACCTTCAGCCTCCATCCATTACGGTAGGAAGCGATACACCAAGGGAGGGCTAATGCAGCAATATGTTCTAATTCTCTTCAATTCCGGATTCCTTCCGTTACCCGACATAACTGCACCACTACTACCCGACCCCGAACGCACTGGCTTACTTATCCTGGACGATCAGGAGATGCAAAACAGTGCGCGATCATACCGCAACGCAAGTGATAGCGCGAGGTAATGGGTAATGTGATCTACTACTGGTGACCACGAATGGTTCGAGGGGTAACTAACCTGCCGTTTCTTTGCTTGCCTTCAACCGCTTCTACAAATTCTGGACAAATTGCTGCTGCTGCTATTGGTTGCAATCAGTTGACTACACACTTATGTGTCACGGACACCGCACCGCACCACAACCACCCTCGGAAAGCCACTGCACAGGAATCCGTTCAGAGGCACACCCGTCGCATGAACTGCACTTCTAGCGCACTACAGCAATGTGAATACAGATACACTTTCGGTTACACCGTGGCACACAATTTATAAATCTATGAAGATACTATAAGCGTGTTGGACAGTTGCTCGAAGAATCAACGATCACCTATTGTTCCTCTAAGTATTCGATATCTGCGACTTCCATCGATTGTCGCTTGTTTTGGCCTCACTCGTCGAACGGACTAGCTGTTTCTATAAAACCAAATGCGCAAACTTACGTGAAAGTAGCACTTAAACTCAAGACTTAAGTGTCAGATAACGGAGTCCGTGAGTTTTCCCAAGAAAACACACCAGCACTAACGACCGCAAGACCACGGATTCACGACGGATGTACCTTCAAACATCCAACTTTCTCGACCGCCGGTAGCGCAACGAATGGGCCGTGCAGCGCTGTCGTCGAGAGGGACCTACTGCACACGGTTGCGCCGGACTGGTCCACTGGAAGACTCTGAAAAACGTCTTCATTTAGCGACACTCTTTTATAAGGAGCTCACACACTATCGCACGTCCGCCAAGACATCCGTCAATATATAGAATCAACATTGTTTTTTCGCTTCGCCACACATGGGCCACAACAACGGCCACAACAATCATCAACATACGACCGGGACCTACACATGTGCGATCCGGAATCGCCGGTGACCAATACCGATGGCAACGCGTCGGGGCAGCAAGACGTACAGGCACAAAAGTCGGGGAAACGCGTATCAAGGTTGCGGTCGGTGGGAAGGACAGGTGTAACAATCGAAGGTGGGCATCGGTCTGGTAGTGTGTTGTTCCCTATATAGGGCCATCATTATGTCGCGATATGCGAGTGAAGCAGCTCCTAGAAAGGGATGAGCGCCTCCATTCCATTCGATTAACTCCCGGTGAGACAGAGAACAGTCGCGCTCGAATACATAAATCCAAACCAGAGGGAGTAAAGCAACCGGTCAAAGTTTGCAAAAAATTTCACATAATTAACCAACCCGATGAGACCCATTGAGTGTTGGTTGGTAATAAGCAGTGTGACAAATGCCAACACGTGAGTTCATTCCGATACGCGCTCTGCGATCGGTTATGGAGCAGCACGGGAATCCAATCCGCGTTGGGTTGTCCAAATCGAAACGACTACCAACGAGACCATGCGCTCGTACGTGCCAAAGCTAACTTCACTATTTTCGTGGTATTGACTGATGTCCATCCGTTGAGTTGTGTGCATTGAACTCAGTGGCAAATGCGTGAAAATTCTGTCGCTCTACCTTTGCCACGTTTGCCGGGCCGGGAAAGAAATTTATTTTGCTCTGCATTTCTACCTTCGCCGTCGGTTTCTAATACTTACACGATAAGTGGTGTTCAATCAGCGACATCCACCAAACCACCACCATATCCCGAACGGGCGGACCCCTTCATCGGGCGTATTCAAATGCCACAAGCTTACCATCATCGGGTGTCTAGTATCGCGCTTGCGACTATTGGAAGGGCAAACACGGCACACTGGTTTCTTTAGCACCTTTTTTCCAAACGGTAACCGAAGGTCTAGGTGCGATATGATGTAGGTCAGCAAAAGGGCATCGGTTTTTAATTATCGTGACAAGCGATATCTGCGATTCGGGATAATTGGTTTCGAACCTGCAAGGACCTGCTTTCTTCCGGCAGACACAAGATTGGCACTAATTTCCCTGTGCGTCCAGGGGCTGGTTCGGAACAACGCACAATTATTGAGCCAATCGTGGAAGTGCAACCCTTCACACCTCGTTTCGTGACGCATATTTTCACCTTCGTAGGGGTACTGACTAAAATCTACTAATTTTCCTGTACGGGCCCCACACCACGCGCCATGGAGTGGCCATTGTTGAAACACATTCTTGAGATAGTATACTTGTTTCCTACGCTGTGTAATAAACCTGTTCAGGTAGGGAATATCGCAATACTTCTCCACACTAGTAGGTCGTAAATCTTGTCTGGAACTCCACTTCCCAGGCAGCAGATTACTCAATCTCCATCTCGAACGGTAAACGAGGGTTCTGGCGCTTAGTGAAGTACTTGTTGTCATTGAAAGTGGACTAACTGTTCCTTTAACCGTTATCAGATTACACTAGTGCCCAGATTATCCGTAGAGGATTTATTTAAGAGCAAGAGCGTTCCAGTCGCACCTGCACTATATACTGACTATTAGTTACCGATCATTCCCCATTCATTTTGCGTGTCATCTTACCGTACCAATATTAAAAATAGTTGCCCTTGAACGTCTTACGCGTTACGCACCACAATGAACACCAGGATGAGCGATATGATCGCACTGGTGACGCTTGTCCCATTTCCAGGTATCCAGCTCCGTTCATCCCGTTATCGATCAATTTCCTAATCAGCTCCTGTCAACCGCCAGACAAGAAGCCAGAGTTTCAACGACGCAGCATCACACCGTTTCTTAGCTTCCACTACTTATCAGCATACGCCATTATTTTATTTACTTTTGACAATACGATGCCAAACGGTTGAGGCAATTTTCGTTCGCATCTCATCGATATGCAATGGATGCAAATTCTGATTCAGTACGCCTCAATAATGTCTCGTTGTACATCCATCTTACGTGCGAAACGAATCAGTCTTGAGACTAACACTATCATTGGCAATCTACAATAGAACCACATTTTAGAAAGATGTATTACGTCGGCAAACGGCTAATTTGCATATGATTGACAGCAGGACGGCGCCTAGGGTTCCTGAATTCTCAAATCAACGCTAGATCGATGGGACATTGATCGTTCCAAACCGGGACCAAGC
>NC_064874.1:1932500-1942500 GCF_943734745.1 Anopheles darlingi | reverse complement strand
CCACTTGACACGGTCCTCCAACCGTTTGCTGCTCATGCGTGAAGATAACCACGGTGTCACGGGTAATACCGGTACCGAATAGGCGTAGAACAACCGGCGAATTACTGTGCACCGACGGAACACCATCGTCTTCCGTCTCCAGATGCTTGTTCGAGCGCTCGACACGCCAACTCAGTATATGTGGACTACCAAGTTTCTCACCGTCACCGTACGTGCGTCGCAGAATTGCATTATTGCTGCTGTTGCTGCTGCTGGTGTTTTGGTCAATACTTCGCTTGAGGCGTGTCTGTTGTCTGAAATGATTATTGAAACACCAAAAAAGATCGGATGTTAATGGTGTCGCCACTGATCACTTTTTGCAAGCGTTGTTCCTCGTGCTAACAGTCGAACGTATCGTGATTTCGAATTACTATTCCCGCAGTTTAAGGAATCCTTTTCAAATCATCGCTAACGCTAAAAACCAACACCCTCGCCGCGGTTTAAGCACAGGGTATAGAAATGTTACATTGAAAATCCATTACCACGACCCCTAATGAATTGATCATTTAGCCATTATTCTATGTACTGGGGTAGACGTGATTTAAGAAGCGGAATGTGTCGTGAAAACCGACCACAATTTATGAACAAAATTGAGCTCAGCGGATTCATAAGCGTAGCGCATTCAAAAAGCAAACGTACGTAGCGAAAAGCAAACGAAGAAAACAAAGGGAAAAACCTGCCGCGAGTCGCGACACGTGTGTCGTATGATCAGCTACTTCCAGGAGTACGAGAACCATCCGAGCAAGGGCAAACGGGTCATGGTATGTGATTCATCCCAGCGCATCACGCACCACACGGTTGCGATGTGCCTCTTCGCCATTACCACGACTCGCTGGTCAGGCCGTCCACACACAGATTTCTTTGTGCGGATTGTTTTAATTAGCACCTTAGCTGGCGAACTTAAATTCAATTAAAACCCCTCTGGAGAACGTGCGGAAACGGCATTTGGTTTTCCAACACAAAACCAGCTATACGGCACGTCACACTGTTCCTAGATCACAGCATAAGAAATGATGCACAGTGTGTGTTTGTAGCATAAGTCAGAGTAATCATTGAAACGATATGAAAGATGAAAATCGAGAGCATTGCACGATGGCGCCGTTGGGTAACACGACGCGTTCGTCGCAAAAGAACGAATCATCTTTCCGAAAATAGCTCGAAAAGGAAGCAAAAAACACATTTTACACATTTGGTATGCAGTGATTTTGAAGCAATCGTTTATCATCAATTGATTAAAATGTACTTAAAACCCTTGCTGCTGTGTGCTGCTCCAAATCGATAAGACAGCATGCGAGCTCACTCACTGTCAGGCTAATGGCGGGTGGCCGAGACAAGCGTATCAAAATCTACGCAAGAGATAAACGGTCTCCTGTTATCAAGGCGCACATTATTCGCAGGGTTATACGCGGTAGGCATGGTCACAGCACAGTGTCTGACTCGATACGTAGGAGGTATGCTTCCGAATTCCTCTATAAAACCAGAAACCAACTCTCTCCTGGTTAAGATTAAGGAAAATTGCTCTAATACAAAGCTAATTCCTTTCAACTGCCGGTGACTCAACCCGGTAAGAGCTCGGCGCGGGTCCTATACCCTCGTTAACGCGATACAAAACGACACCTTTGCAATAGAGAACGCTGCGTGTTGAGGCCAAGATGAGCGTGATACCGACAAATACGCAGGCACTCGGGACAAGTTGCACTGCTGGGTAGCAGATAACGTAAAGTAAGATGACGTATCGTTCGCGTATATTAACGAGTGTGTTTTGATACCATGGATGGGTTTACAGAAATCGGGATTTCCATAAATAGCCACATCCCCCCGAGGGCAGGAGACAACCGTGTAATCGGCAGTCGGTAGAAATACCAAAATACTGATACGCGGTTTGTCAATGAAATGAACCATGTTAGAGTCATAGGCGAAGCAATTTCTAAACATTCCAATACTCATTTCGAGGATTCCGAGGATAGGTGTACGGAAGTCCAGATGAACATCGTAAAAGACCATGCAAAAGTTCTCCTCTGAAACGAGGATCCAGCGCTCCCTGCACTTTTCTAGGTGCTCCGGAGCCGGACATCCGGAGTTATTTAAAGGAGGATACACTACCTGCTGGTGTGCGTGCCAAACGCTGTACAGATTGTTGTGCGAGGCAGACATCACAGCATCATAAATAATGAAACTTCCTGTTTGTAGTTTGCGGGTCCCCCCTTTTTTGTCGACCACGCACAACTGAGTGGCATATTCCGTTTAATTACTTTGAAACAGAAATCCAATTCCCGACCGTACGAAGCATATCATCCGAGCAGAGGCGAGCCTCCGACACACACGCAGCCAAACACAGCCGCACCAGAAAGTAAATGATCGAGTGCCGCCGGTATTAAGATGTTCAAACATGCTGACGAGTAGAGGCATCCGTGCGGGGTGGGATGGCCAACCATCGTGTGACGTATAGCGTGGAATCATGCACAGGAATGTGGCCGCGTTCGCACCCCACACGTCCGCATTCGCGTTCGCCTTTATTTTTTGTTTTTCATTCGCTTTCGACGACATTCCCTAGCCCCAGAAGCGACCGGTAGTTGACCGAGTTCAACTGAACCCAGGTTCTTCGTCATTGCATGTTCAAGGTCATGCGGTCTCGGGACATTTACGAGACATTTGCACCTCTTCTCCAGTCTTCCATTCCAGACCATATGTACCCGCTAAGGCGCTTTGCCGTACTCGGCCGCATAGAATCGAAGGTTGGTTCGGTGATTGCTTCCTTCGGTCAAAACATAAAGTTCTAACGCTCCCCACGGAGCTCTCGTCGTACGACACGAAGCCGCCACATCACGCGGTCGCTTCGCTGCTCAATAGAAATCGTTTAAAATGGTGGCTCGGCGGTGCGATGTGTATCGCTAATGAAAGTGAGTTTCTTGGCAGCGAACGAATACCCCAACGGCTGGCCGGCCCGTTGTGTGGAATTACAACGCAAGACGCGGCTTGATTGGGAAGACACGACGTCGTCATCGAGCGGTGAATGTTTCGTCATCGCCATCGCCGTCAAAGTTCCGTCCACCAATCAGTGGCCTGGATTCTGCTGCAAGCTTGAGGATATAAGAATTGACCAGAATGGCTTTAGCTTACCTCTGTGGTTCGAACTTGATGACAACCGTGGTACCCCAGCTCGAAGAACATACGAGATCATCGATCGGCCCGGATGGTTCCGGTTTCTTTCCTGTTGGTTCACCCCCGGCATCACCCGTGAGCACTAGTAGCTTAGTCCGTTCTGGGGGTGAGTGGCCATTGGATTGGGGAGGAATCAATTCCACCAAAAAGCGTCGATTATCACTTTGCACCACCGTACTGGCCGGTAAGCCAGCATGCTCACGACACTCAAGCTGACCGCCCGTTACGATCCATTTGGCCAATTGGTTTCCCGTATCGTGCAATTCCTCGTTTAGAATCCGGAATGTGCGACCATCGTCGTCATCGTTGGCCGGAACAACGCTTATCGTGGCGAGTCTACCGATCGCAGTAGACAGTTCTGGTGACGAAACGGTCGACGTAGTAACCACTCGCGAGAATCCAATTGGCAACGCATGGGTCGTCGCCATTGGGACGATGGGAACGGCCAGATGCAGTAGGCAAACGAGTATTATTTTTAACATTATGCACACCAAACCGTCCGTTTTCAAAGAATTCGGCGGAATTGCGCGTGCCATATCGCGTACACTCCTGGCCATATCGCCCCGGCACAGACAGGCCCTTCCGCAGCGCGTGTAACGATGACGCGCGCGTCGACGGGTTTTTTTTTTGGATGTTAATTGGCCCGTTCTTTTTTAACAACGATTTCCGCGTGAGGTCTACGGCCCTCCAAGCAGGCGCTTCTACTATAAACCAGCCAACAATACAAAACACACTGCGCAGAACGCACGCCACACGCGACGGTTGTAGTACTTCGTTAACGACTCGTGACTTTCAGCTACTACCCGACGACATCTCGCGCGGATTTTGGGGTTGCAAATGGGCCACACCACTCCACCACTAGTACTACTACTACTACTACTACTTGGGAGTGCCACCACTCCACGTCGCCGCTGTTCCTCTTCCACGCATCGATCGATGGTGTGCGGCTAAGGTCGATGTTGATTAATGCGGCGAGAATATATGCACTACTCCGGTCGATGCTGGACGAATGACCGCCGTCTGCCGTGCGCCGTGCTGTTGTCCGTGTCTCAGGTCCGTGGAGATGAGTCACTACGAAACAGACGACAACAAACCTCGCTGGCCACACCGCTGGCTAGTTACTCGGGCACACCATTCTTAGATACGTTCTTGGAGTAAAAACACACAAATTAGACACCCCGCTCGGTCGGTCACCCTGCTGGCGGCGTGGAGCAGAGCAAGGTGTGCGCCAGGTGGGGACAACAAATATAAACAATCAGCTAAACGCCAGCCGATCCCACTTTCCACTGGCGGCCTCCTGCAGCCACATTGTTCCGGTAAATCGCGCGAACCGCGCAAAGTTCTAGTCACGGAAACGTGCGCCTCTGTTTTTCCTTGATGGCCGCGGGACTTTTTCGGGGTTTTCGACGGTTTCACGGCGACGGATTTCACGGTCGAAGCGCTGGCGGCGTCGGCGACAGTGGTGTGGACGAGGCCTAAGCCACTAGCCATCCCTTTTCTTCTTGTGGAAAATGGCATTCGCGTTCCCACTCCCACAAACAGCTGATCGATAAGATTTCTTTGTATAGTACTGCGGGTTGAATGTTCGGCCAATTTTTCGCCTGATACTATGACAGTCAAGCGATAAAATCGGTTTTTGATTTTTTAAAAAGGTTTCAAACGGTTTTTGTAAAATTGAAAAAGTAGCGATAAAACCCAAATCTGGACTCACTCGTAGATGATGCGGCTAAATTTTTAAGCCGCAACAGCTTTCTCCCGGAAGCATTTAAAACCTGCCCAGGATACCGGGCCTGGTGCCAATGAAAGCAGAAAGGTTTACCTGTAGTTATCCTTGAAATGATTCTCCAAACCCCGTCGGTCAGCTGTAAAGTTCTTATGGAGAATTTCCGCTGGCTTAACAACGACCACAAGGCAAACGTGGTTCGGATTTATTCGAAGCATATTTCTTTGCCATCCATGGTGTGCCAGCGTGATGAAGGTCCTTTGCACGTTTCTCTCACTTACGTGAACTCATTATTCTTGACTGTTCTTCCCGCATTCCCCTTCCAAGTGATAATGCATGCACGGAGGGAGGAGACCGGGGAAAGTGTTGGTTTAATGATAAAACCGGTCCTTCTAGTCGCACGAGGCTTCGCTGAGAAACGGATGATGCAATATGTGCAGCATGTGAAATCACTCTTCTTCTTCTCGATTTCCATATCTCGTCCCACCACAACACAAGGTTCTAGCCATCGTTTACGTAGATTTACAGGTTATTTTGTTTGTTACCTGTTTCATTATTGGGTTTTTATTACCGACCATATTTTCATAGTTTCGCTAATGTATCCCATGATACACATCGTACGCTGATGGTATTCGATGGGATACTGAGTGTACTGTTGGAAGAACTGAGGTAGCTCAGCAGAAATGAAGACTGTTGAAATGTTCCCGATTCTTGAAATGCGGGCCCCAGTTGCCGTTGGAGCCACCGTTGGCCTTCGTACGATCCCCCGTCGTAGTTTGGTTTTGTCCGACGTTCTTCTTGATGTTGCCACCCGTCGGTGCGCTGTAGGCCGATTTTTGGTTCTGCTTGGTCACCGTGCGGTCCTGCATGCTGTAGCCGTGTGTTTGGGGGCGTGGGGATATCAGGGTACGTACTGGATCTGTGTGAGCACCTGGAACTCCAAATGGTTGCCTGAGTTTCCCGTTCGGCTACCTTTGCGGATGTTCAAGTTGTTGATAAGCCTGAAACGCACGAGTAAAATAGTGAAGTTGTAACAAACGGCAATCAAGTTACTACGCCCCATGACGGTGTATAGAACCGAAATGCCCTTCACCTAATCGAATGAACCTGGCCAAAGAACCAGTGGTCCTTGACACTCGAACATAACATTGCAAGAATTAATCCTCATCAAACTGTTTGTACCAATACTTTTGCTAATCACAATTGAAAGGGCACTACCGAACCACGGAATGGTAGTTCATTCTGGAGCGAAGAAGAACTCTAACCGGTGAGCTTTGCAAACAGAAGCCCTGAAAAATGAAGCCAGCCTGGTCGCTATACTAGCTGCGTTCCACGTAGACACAACTGAAGAAGTGTGCAATCTGGAACCGGTTTGAGCATCACTCCTTCGACTACTTTGCATGATGAATCATTCGAGGAGCTTCTCAAGCCTTGTCGCTGGAAACATCCTTTGACCATTTGGCTGACACTAGAATGTTCCGTAGGACAATTCCTTCCACTTCACGACTACTTCTGTAGTATATGCCGCCTAACTCCAAAAACATATTTATACTAAACACGTACCTCACGGATGGCAGAAACTTGAGCGTTGAGTCTGGTTTGACAATTAACATTGACACCAATTTATTGTTTGCTAACTTTTGATATTAAAAGAAACATGCAGCCAAACTAGAATGGATGCACTCGATGAAATGACCAGAATACGACGGTTTCGTACAGCGGACTGATGTGACCGATCGCTGCACGCTTACTTTTATACAAACTGGTCTGTCCCTCGTCGGTCAGGGTGTAGGTAGGGAAAGCGACGGCGGTGGCGGCGGTCGACCTGGTCGACGATAGGAAGCGGTCATCTTTGACTAACCACCTTCGTTCGTGGGTTTTCTGTCCACAGGTTTACCGCCTTTTTTTTCTAAAAATGCGAATCAAAAAACTGGTTCCTGCATCGAAACGGCCACAACTGAGTCGCGCTAGGAACCGTGGATGGCGCTGGCGCAACTTCATCCCGGGGCGTGGGGCTACGACGCGCAACGGGTTTCTACAATGAATTCATCAGTATCAACATGAGTATACTGATAGTCTAGGGATCTAACGAATGATGTTTTCGTTACTTCGTCTTGCTTGCTCGCTTCGGGGAAGCTCGAAAAGTGTGTATGGTCATGGTAGGAACCGTGAGCACGGCTCTAGTGCTCTAGCAAAGGCGTAAAAGTCTTCGTTCTTTTCTATCTTCGTACTAGTAAGGCATTGGATGGGCCCAGGCGTCTAGTACATATTCCATGTACCGGCAAAAGTTGTTCAACTTTTTTGAGACTTTCATGATTAAAAGGCTCCTTTCGATCAGTAGAATCACGCGACTCGATGTCATGCGAATCATATTCTACCAAGATTGCAAATGGCGTAATAGATCAAGTACTGCGTGTATGCATAATCAAACAATAGTTCTCATACTGCACTAGACGGAAACCTTGGGAAATTCCATAAACCTGATCGTGCTGCATGCGCACTAGGCAGGTCGCAGGCCCAGCAGAAATATTACTGCAGCTCATGTACCTCTTCAAACGGTCGGTATTTCCGTTAAACCGATAACTTAACATGGAACACAACATGGACTGGAAAGATTCGCGCATGTTCTAGTCGCAATGTCGAAAAGACCATAACGTCAATGGAAAATTTTGGAATCCATTACAGAGCCAGTTTAAAACGTATATCAGTGCGCAAAGGATGAAATGAAAACCGAAAAACTGGCTCCAAAGGGGACCAGGTAGTCGCAAACCGAAACGAGTAACGATCGCAAGCCGGCCGCGCTCAAAAAAGGAAACAGAAAGAGATGGAAGTTTTAATACAAAAAAAACCTGAAAAAAACATACAGATGGAGTGTGGCAAAAAAAAGCGATTGACACTTAAGCGATTAATCGCAGCAGGCGACATCTTTTCCTTGCGATCCGGTTCAAGCCGGTTCACCGGTGGATCTGGGTCTCATCATTAAACAAAATCGCTACCGCCCCACCCGGCCACCCACCACAGTAGCAATCCACCAGAGAAACCACTTATCGACATGTGCGACATTCCGGTTTTCGGCCGCTGCCACTACGTCACCGCGCGCAGCGTTGGGGACCGTTTCACTCATGAGCACGCGGTCAGCGCATGATCAGCCGGATGAACATGAGCCACGCCACCTTCGCCATCCGTTCGCGCCTCCAGTTTGTCTTCCAATGTCACACACGGCCAGCATGCAGCACGAAGCAGAAAGAAAGGAGAAACATGCAAAACAGAAAGAAAGAACAGATAAAGTAACACGATAAAATGATTGAAAAATGTTACCAAAGGTGAAGCGGTGAATGGAGCAGCCACCGTTGACCTGTTGGATTTGATTTGAGATTCATAGACCCGTATTTCAGTCAGAAAGGGATGATTTTACTCGGTTTGGCTTAAACCACGCATTTACGATTGTTCGTCGCTTTGGAAGGGTGAGCAGGATTATCACTTGTCGTCCTTGATACGCCTGATTTATGTCCCTTCCTGGTAGACGCAGACGAAATGTAGCCTTTGGTCTCTGCTCGAAGCCCTTCGGCGGCGGAAGTTAGTCGGATAATGATATGGTAAATGGCTTTCATTCCGGTTTGTTCTAGTGGTATATTGATGCAGTTTTATTCGTTTTTCTTAATTGGTAATCCTCACGATCTTTAGATTGTTGTAAGTTTCCTGCCAGTCCCTGCTGCTGCTACTGCTGCTGCTGCTGCTGCTGCTCCCGCTTGGCTGCACAAAGAATGTTACGAATCTTTGAATTGAAAAAAAGTCATAATCTAAGATAAAGTTTACGAAGCTACTCCTCAGCTACACGAGCGACAGGCGCGGCGCAATCGGGTTGTCAGTTCCATATAAGTTACAGGTTTCGTTCATTCGTCCCACAGCGGAGTAGCATCTCCAAGGGTTAACGAAGCGCTCGGTGTTTGTTGAGCCTGAGGTTGCGTGCCGGAAGATGGTGGTGGCATTGGTGACCTGCTTGCGGCATATTTGGAAGCGTTGCCTCTCGGTGTCATGCGGTGATCGTGCGAGTTAGACGACGCCACCGAATCGCTTGATCTTCCTCCACCCCCGCCTTGATGATGGTGATAGGAACTGCCGGACACGGAACTGTAAAGAAAGGGAGCATTTTTTTTACTATACTTCTCCACGGTCCTCCTCGAAGGGTCAAGGGCAACCTACCTTCGATCAGACTGTTGTCGGTTGTTGCCACCACCAGTGCGGTTGCTCCATGAATCCGTCGCCTTTGACCAGCTATCATACTCGACACTGCGACCACCACCCGGCGGTTGATGATGTTGATGGTGAGGCGGTCCCGCCGTCCGGTAATGATGATCACTGCTGTTGGAGTATGGTGAAGGTTGTTGCTGCATCATCATAAGGCTACTACTGCTGGCCGCACTGCTCGCACCACCCATGCCCATGCCACGGGACGAAGATGATGATTTGTAGCCGTGGATACTCGGTGGATGGCCGGCGGGCATTCCACCGGCATAAGACGATTTGTTGGAGTACTGGGACGGCGTCGAAGTACCGTAACGGGGTGTCTGGGAGAAGTGTGGCGTTTGCTGGTACGGCGTCATGTACGGTGTTTGGCCACTCGGGGTGTAGGGCTGGCATGGAAAAGGGAAAACAAGGGGAAACAATCATTACTACCATTACTGACAACCCGACCACCTTTTCGTACAAAACATACCGTTGTAACGAAGTTACTGGATCCATATTCCAGCGGAGTGTACGAGTAATGCGGTGTATGATGTGCTGCTGCTGACAGCGAGCTCAGCATGTGTGGTGGCATATTCTTTGCCACAGACTCGATGGCTTCACCTGGAACAAAAAGCAAAAGTGTGTCAAGTTGAAAAAAGAACGGAAACAGTTCAAAAATCCAAGAGCCACGGGACACTTACTGTTAAGATCGCTAAACTTGGGCGTGCTACCGTACGGAGTGCGTGTGGACATACCGCCGACTTTGGGTGTACTTTTGGGCGTTTCGATCGGAATCGGATCACGGAAGTGCTCCTTGAACCACTTCAACAGGGAGTTGACGGAATCGAA
>NC_064874.1:1907500-1917500 GCF_943734745.1 Anopheles darlingi | reverse complement strand
GTAGTAACTGGACCGTCGCTAGGTGTAATGGTAAGCATCGGCAGTGGTGATGCTACGCGACCAGCACGTTGCGTTGAGCTACCAGCGAAGGGAGAGGATACTCGATCACGCTTCACGCTTGAGGATGGTTGCGATGTGCCCATCGTAGAAAGCGTGATTGTAGCAAGCTGTTGCTGCTGTTCAAAGTTATTGTACAGGAGCGGCGAGGCAACGCTGGATGATGATTTTCCAGACTTCTTACCACCACCACCAGCACCACCACCACCTGCAGTGAACGACTGTGGTGGTTGAGCTTGGCCAGTGGAATAATTTTTAGAACTAATTGTGGTGGATGGTTTCGGGATCATCATGGTTGACGCAGGCAGTTGCGGCGGAGTCTCCATGTTTCGATCGGGATTAGGCGACAGTGATGATGTCGTCGATTGATGCATCTGAAAAGTGGCTGCAACGTAAAAAGTTAATAGAGAAAAATGTCAGAAAGCGAAATCAATCGAATGTAGAGCTTCTCAAACTCACCCAAATACTCGGTTAAAGCAGCCGTCATCATAGGATTGTTGCCGATTGATGCAATGTTGGGCATCTGGCTGAATATTTTCAAATATTGCTGAAACAGGGCAGTGGGGTTTGTGCTTGCACCAGCTGTTGCAGAGGCTGTCAGGGAAGAAGCCGATGGTAGAGCATCTGATAACTGAGACGATGAATTCCTTGCACTCGCTTGTGGCAGTGAAGAGGCAACCGTGGCAGTATGTTTGCCAGCATTTAAGTCTAGGTTGCTCGATGTTGAAGAAGCGGTCGAAGCACCAGCAGCTCCCGTATCGAGCATTATCGGTGTGATGGTCACACGAGATGAAAGATCCGTCATCATGCTACCGATTGCACTGGAAGGTGCACCGTAAGGATGTGACTGTGCCATTGGATAGTTATGCTGTTGGTGCTGCTGCTGCTGCTGCTGAAGTTGCTGGTGTATGGAAGGATCGTTTGCCATCGTACTTGTTGCCACGGTTTGTGCAGTTACCTTCGATACCGGGATACGTCTGTTTTGCTTCGTGAGTCCTGGAATGAAATTCTACACCGACAAAACACAAACATCTCGATAAGATTCATGCTTCAATTCAAATCCCGAGCAGCACTTACCGCCGATATTGGTTGCATCGGAACGATCACTGTTGTCGGCATCTCTCCAGTTGTCATGCCCTGTTTGCCACCATTTGCTCCGACCGTACCACTACCAACCGACCCCGCGGAACCATTCGTATTTTGTTGCTTTTCCTGGGTTTTGCGATAATTGATCTCGTAAGTGCACAGCTTAATGGAGAGATCAAGCACGTTGCTGTTTTCCGGTAATTTCACCGCCTTATCGCTAACAAACGCTCGGTAAGCATCGGTCAGCAGACAGGCAAACATTTGTTCCTTGGCCGGCATAAGCTTGAGGATCTTGCGATAAGCCTTATACGCGTCGATCATTAGTGAAAGCAGATCGGTATCATTCCGGGCATCGACCGCCTTCTTCAATAAACTTCTGTAAACCTGAATGCAATACATCATTGCCTGCTGGACCAATTCTTTACGCTCGTAATCGTTAAGATACTTTCTGCAACAAGTGGATAAAACCCGCAAATCAGACACGCCTAATGAGAGACACTGGTAACGGAGGCCATAACTTACTTATCAGGTTCCGGAGTTCGTTGCAGCTGCATCGCAAGATCGACCAATATTTCATGCTCATTAAACTCTTTCAGCGTTTCCATTAACACGATGACGCATTTTGAAATATGCGATGCAAAGTTTCCCGGTCGATCGATATCCGATGCCGGAATTCTCCATAAACCCTAGGACCAGGGATATTACGATCAATAGTGAATACTTTTGTCGGACGAAAGTCCGGACCAGATTAACGGTTTTACTTACGTTGAAGAAGTTTGTGGTTTTCCGTTCCGTGAAAAGACCCGGAATATGCGTACCCAATGTAGTACGGTAGTTACCCAACAGCAGTTGGCGAGCTTTGTCGAATGATTTCGTGTCGCCGGGTGCGTGCATGTAATGGTGCACCAGGCGGTACATCGATTTGTAGTGCTCCGGGAAACGTGTGATGCATTCTTCCAAATTTTTAATACAATGTTTGAATATTGTGTCCCTCTCAGCAGAGCTTATGGTTTGTTCATTCTGGAAACGACACAGAGCATGTTAAAGCCTATTAGGAAGCAAGAATCTGGAACGCGGGAAACATACGGTAAGCTCGTCTTCCGTCGAAGAAGTGTCACTGTCGGAATCAGACGATGTATCCGTATCACTGTCAGACGAATCGCTGCTCGAAGAAGAAGTGCTTGTCGTCGTGGTAGTAGTCGTGGTGGAAGACGTCATAGCACTCTCCTGCGATCCTCGGCGTGCCGGTTGTCCTTCAACGAGCTGCTTGATGACCTCTACCCGAACGTGCTCTAGCACGCGTCCTGTTTGCTGGGTAACCGATGTTGATGATGGAATATTTTCATCCGCAACCACTGCCGAAGAATGAGCGGACGTTGTACTTGGCACTTCTGTCGCCGGAGAACTGCTGACTGATGGCATCGGTTCAACGTTAGTCAGCTTATCGGCATCTACACCTTCCGCCGCACCACACGTTCCTTCTTGTGATTGTAGTTTCACTTCATCTCCCGGTTTACAAACAGCAACCATAGCATCGGACTCCCTAGCAACCTTTGGTGAAGGCACCGAGGCATCCGCCGGGTTTGTAGCACCTGGCGGTCCAGCAGTGTTACTTCCATTGTTGTTAGGTGATATTTTACGTTTCAGCATGTTTTCATTAATCTTTGCTCGATTTACCGCAAACGGACTAGTGGATAGTTCTTTTAAGGTCCGCAAAAATAACCTTGAAGTTTTCTTGTTGATTGGTGAATGCTGCTCCACATACTTTATGATGGCAGCATTGATGCGATAGAACACCTCCAAAGCCTCGATCGCCAGCTGCGAAGGGCTGCTATGATTAATCTTGATCGGATACGTTGCATTGCACTCGTACAGATATTTGGCTGATTTCAAATAGTGTGTCAGATAGACGGCTGGATGTTCTTTTTTCTTCTCTGCTATCTTTCCCAGCATGTAGTGATGCAACCAGATTTCGTCTTCGTGATTGTTGCCATTTTCCTGTTGCTGCTGTTGCTGCTGATGTTGTTGCTGTTGCTGATGTTCTTCCTCGGCCACTATCGGTAGTTCTGAGCATGAAGTCTTTTCCAGGCTTACTTTGTTAAAGCAGGAAAAAGCAATATCGAGGCAGCGTTCCTTGTGTGTTTCGACCAACGCAAAACTGAAAGACGAATGTGAAGTGGTTTTAAACACATTTTCATTAAATTACGATGCCAATTTCACCTTACCTCTCCATCGAAAGAGTATCACTCAACAATTTCAAACTGCGTGAGCAGAAAGAATGAATGTTGTACGCAAACGATCCATACTCAATCCAAAGCTGTGCATCGTTTTCATTTAGCTGCAAGCACTGATCGAAACATTTCATACCATTGTCGGTTTCATCCAGGAAATCTTGCAGACTGTGGAATGGGAGGATACAGTTAAGACATTGGACTGGGCAAATAATGCATGTTGAACTCACGGTATCACTTCGGTGGAGTTTAGTTTCGTTTCAACCCTGCTGGCCTTTGACAGTGAAATGCCAGCCCAGGAATCGAATCGCGTTGGTTCAAGGGCAAGATCCATCACATAGTACTTGATGGCGCGGGTGAAATCGCGACTCTTGAAATAATAATCAGCCAGTAGATAAAATATTGGCTTGATTTCGCTTTGCAACACATTGGCCGCATCTGGTAGTGTGTTGCCCTTGCCATCGATGAATTCCGAAATCGGCAGAGAAAGCTTCGTCACGTCTATCTCGGCCGGAATAAGCGATATAATACGTTGTAGCAAGGCCTCCATATCGGTGGAAATTGATTCTAACCTGCAAGATACATTAACGATATATCACCATACAAACAAACTTCTTCTACTAATAATCCGTACTTGTATGAGTTGAATTCCGGTAGATTATCGGGACGATAGAGATCAAACAACTGAATTGCTCGAGCCCAGTTTAGCGACACCTGAACGGCTCCATGGTCGTGGATGTGACGCAACCGAGGTCGTTTTTGAGGGTAGCCATACAGGCAGTAAGTAACCTGTTCCAGATATTCGTTCAAGATTTCACGGAATGGTTCCAGCAAAGGTGACCGTATCTTAGGTACGACCACATCTAGTATATGGAATAAAAGACCACTGTCGCCTTTGGAACACCAGTTCTTCCTGTTAATCAAACGACAAAAAATTATCATCAAATGTGTGTAAATTGTGAGTTATATTATTTACTTACTTGCCCAACAGCTCATGAGCAACGAAACACATCATAACGGAATTACACAGCCGTTCAGGTTCTGTTTCAATCGTTCCATTCTGATCTTGAATCGCCGGTGTTTGATTCACTTTCATCAAGCAGTCCAGATCATCTTGTCTGCAAAGTACAAATAGTGAGATCTCAGTACACGAGTTGCTTTTTGTTGATTTGTTCCAAATTACCTTTCTAAAATGTAATAAAAAATTATCCACGCTCTCCAGCAATCGATTAAACACAATTGAGCGGTATAATTTTTTTCTACACTTGGATCCAGCTGGTGCGTCAACAGCCGGAAGAGTGATTGTATCAGCCTCGATGTTTGAGATCCAAGTATTTCCACTTTAAGTACAATAATAATCATTTTAAGTAAGCCATTTAGCTGCTGATTCCAGGGCTTTGGGAGAATGTACATACATATAAAAAATCCTTCTTGCTTGATGATGGAATCAATATACAGTTGGGCGAAATTAACATTACTGGCCCAAGCTCGTGTTTTACGGCTATCGTGCTGTCCTGCTGCTACCACGAACTGATGGACGGAATAGGTGAACACTTTTTCTGACCAAATCAAACATTCCTGCAAATAACCGACGGAGTACCATAAATGTATCTTGCCAACTATCAGTGTGTGTGCCACTCACTTCCATTTCTGCGATATTCCATAAAGATTCGAGTAGCATCTGGGATTGTATTGTCAGACTAAGCACTGTTTCGTTGGGGTTTCCAACAGTCGTGTAATAACGAAGAGTATCCTTCAAGATATCCACCACCTGCTCGTGCTCACCATCCTCATAATGGCGCCTCACACGTTCAATGCGCAGTTTACGCTCAGTTTCACCAATCAATTCTTCAATTTTCTCTAAACTAACACAAATGTTAGCCTTCTGGTTAGGAAAATTAAGCACTATCCGGTGCCCATCTGAATGGCATAAATTCTCTTGCAGCTGAAATACCAGACCGATCAGTTTAGTCATTTTCTGATATTCAATTCAACTCGAAGGTGACGCTTACCAAGTACAAATTCTCAAGGGCAGCATCGAACTTTTGAGCACTGCACTCCACAATGTACGCGATCCACCGTAACCGAATGCGATAGACGGCTACGGTTCTCTCGTTGGGCAAACTATCCACATAGAAACGGCACCGATTGAAAATCTCATCATCGAAGGCATCAAGAATGCTGTAGGAAGCGATTGGTATGTTAATTTGGAAGTAGTTGTTGATAAATCATCATGCTAACCATCTCGATTCATCTCGTGATTCCGCTAGTCCTGCATCTAGTTTCAATTCCAAATAGAATACCGATATTTGAAATATCAGTTCAAGCCTTTCAGGAGACAGCTGATTCCACGCCTCATAGTCTGTGTACTGGACGAACGAGTTGTGCAGTTTTAGATAAATGGGACGTAGCTCGGGTCTTGTTGCAATGCCCCATGATCTCGAAATGTGCACAAGAAATCCGTACATTAACGCGTAAACGTCGATGTCGTTTTGCTGTTGAAAAACAGAAAATTTAATTTAGATTTATCGTATGTTAGTGTTAACCAAAGGTGTAGTACCTTCATTTCGCTTATAAAACTCTGTAAATTGCATTCACTGCAAAAATCCGACTGCGTTATAGCCGACTCTTCTCTAGTCGCATTGTTGATAGCAGTCTCCGTGCCATCCGCCTCGGAACTCTTGCGTCGCTGGTCCAACGTGAAAGGTGACTCTTTCAGTTGCTTTTCCTCACTTAATAGAGAAACCAAACGGTTCAATGCATGATCAATCATGTTAAAATGTCATCAAAGATACTCACGAAATATGCTGTTTAACTGAAAGTTTGAAGAATGATTCTACTGTCGAATCGGCCGGATCGTTTAGCTCTTGAATGGTCTTCTTGCGCGTTGAACGACGATTTTTATGCCAACCCCACTGCTCCAAAATTTTAAGTTCACTGCCTCTACGTCGAGCTTTATTTTTTTGCTCGTTTGCATCTGTATTCAAGCGAATGGAACATTATTAGGCCAGTAAAACGACAAACAAGGGTAACAAGATTCATCCTTACCGACTCCTGAATCAGCACTATCGGCCGCAGATGTGCCATTTCCATTGGCGTCTTCCGAGAGTTTTACAAAACTGACACTAGTCTCGTTTGCATCTTCTGCAACAATAGGTAACCTTTTAAAGTGTCTTGGTTGCAACTAGAACTATACAAAACTTACCACACATTTCTTCTTCTTCCACTTCCATTCGATTATCTTCTTTCGCTGCAACAGAATCATCGACATTTTCGGTAACAGCTGGAGATTCCTGAGTAGCCTCCTCTATCTTTTCGTCCTCTTCCTTGTGGCGTTCGCAAAAGAGTGAGTCGGTTTCCAGCATGAAAACGCATCTCTGTAATCACTCGGAATAACAGTATGATTCGATCTGGCTTACTAACTCGCTTGCAGAAAACCTACCAAATCGAGCTCTTCCATTTTATCATCTAGCTTTATCAACATGTTACCGATCGTTTCAAAGCTGATATCGTCCATCTTCAGTTCTTGCTTGAGTATATCCGGCATGATGGTGAAATCGGGAGGCTCATAGATAGGTTTCGCGGTAAACAACTCATCAAAGGTAGCCAGCGCTACTTTTAGTGGTCGTCTCTTTTCCTCGGCCTCGAAATTTACCGCCGGTGGCACGATGAAAACGGTATCAAGGTATGGTAGCGTACTTTTGAAGCGCTCCCGGATGGCTCTGAGCACATCGACATACAGGGTGTTGCGAGGGTCTTTTCTGTTACATTGGCTTGCCCAACCGTATGCTTCAACAAC
The DNA here is from genome assembly GCF_943734745.1 of Anopheles darlingi. Taxonomy (NCBI): domain Eukaryota; kingdom Metazoa; phylum Arthropoda; class Insecta; order Diptera; family Culicidae; genus Anopheles; species Anopheles darlingi. Next base: position 1,910,327 of record NC_064874.1, on the reverse strand, counting down.
GTTCGAGGCGCTACAGAACACCCTCAACAGACCCTCCATACTTGGCCAATGGTTTGGATTTCGCTTTAAGCATTTTTCAAAGTACAGCTTCGATATCTGCAAATACCCCGTTTTGAGTGCCATGCGAGCCAATCGCGACATTGTGTACACGTCCGTTTCGTCTAGATCCATTGCCTGAAGATACAAAAGTGATAAAGTTAAGTGGTTAAAAGTGTATTCGCTGGTGAGCATGAGCACAAAAGCCGGTTCCTACCTTCATCAGGAATTCGATGGCCAGACTTTCCTTGCTTTGCTCTTCGTAAATAAGCCCAATATTCCGGTAACAATTGTATTTTACTGCAAAAAGCTTACTGTCCGTTTGAGTGGAAGTGACCTACGGAAAGAAACAGCCAAGGAATCAAAAACCATCATGCCCTTCCGGTTTCCGGCAAGCCACGTTTGCCTCACATACATCGTGGATTACTTGGGTGTCCAACAGCTCCAGTAACAACTCCAGCGCCTCTTGCTGCTTGTTCTCCTTTTTCATTTGCAGCGCCCGGACATATTCGGAAATCGCGATCGTTTCCTGAATCGAAACCAAACGAGGGCCATCACGAAAAGGCGGCTAAAAATGCCCGTTTCTCGAAAGGTAACTTACCTCCGCTTCTTTCGTGACGATGAGCTCGCTGTCCAATCCATTGCTATCGTCGGATCCTTCATCGTTTAGCGCAGAAATTCGTATCATCTTCACAAAATCACGGAAAATTCGCAATTTCCAAGACGACCTCACGCAAAACGCGGCATTTTTTGTTTATGCTGTCAGTGCTGTGAGTTCGCTGCCGACAGGCAGCATCCATGCTGTCAGATGGGATATGAGGCATCTCCCTTTCTCTTTCGGAGTTCTTGGACCTTCACTTCAAGAGGAAGGGAGATGGCATCATGATGTAACTGATGCTGTCGGTCGGCAGCGCGCTCACAGCACCGACAGTATCCGCCACGATCCCGCCGCACGATCGGTTTGAAATAAAATCACTCACGTGGATTTTTAAGTAGCGAATCTAGCGTAGGGTCGTTTATTAAATATACAAGCATCCATTCATACAAACATAAACATCAAAATATTGGAAGTTGCCACCAATGGAGCATCGCGCAGTATGCTTATCAGCCAGGCAAAAATGCTTACAGCACAGCTTAGCTGCTCATTTGCAGCAGAGCGTTGATAACGGCATCTCGATCCTGATTATTTGCCACGGCGACCGACTTGATGACTTCCTTATCGACCTGTGGGAACATCTCGTGAATGCGGGCCAGATCATCATCGGTAAGCACGGGCGGAGGACGAGCCACTTGCGGTTGATTCGGAGCGACAAATACAGGCATCGGTGTTCCGGTGGCTACATTTGGTACCAACATCACTGGCGCGTTAGTAGCTTGTATCATTCGCGGCTGAACGATAACGTTCTACGTGGATGAGATAAAAGGTAGATAATGTTCGTCACATCGCCACGTCCGTCATACGTCGCCGCAACGGCACACTTACGTTAAAACTTAGCACCATGTCTATGCTCCCCTCAAGACCATCGCCTTGCTTTCCGCTCAGCGAATACCATTCTTCGTGTGTCTCGCCACGTAGTACTGACTGTGGAATGCGAATTTCGGTCCAGGCGATCAGCTCGTCCATCGAAAAGTTGCACTCGTCGTAAATCTCGATGGCAATAATCTCTACACCGGCCGGTAGCTGACAGTGGATGACCCGGTTCCAACGAGGGTTTCTTCCACCGTTGGCGCATGTTTGCGTTTCATAGACAAAGTGGCCAACACGGAGCCGCACGTACGGATCCATTCGGGTAATGCCATAGTTCTTCACCAGTTTGGCCTGCGCTATGGTAATGCTCAAACGTCCGACGATGTTGGGAGCCTGCAAGGGAAGAAGAAATGTTGAGTTCGAACTCGGATCGGCAGAATCTTCGAGGCTTACCATGTATGGTGCACATGAATTATGGTGGCTCTGCAGGGCCAAGGCAGCTTGTCTGTCGGTCACCTCCTGGATGTCTTGGGCGGTCGTAACACGCAGAAATTCATCGGGAAGCGGTCCTAGATAAGCCTGCCAGGCAGATAAACGAGAGCGTACAGTAAGAAAGATTACGATAGTTTACTCCAGCACTTGAGAGGCTTCCTGCCACGGCAATCAAATTCTTGCCAAAAAGGAAGACCAACCCACTACTTTTCGATAGAGGAAGCGTTTTCAGCTCTGGAAGGAGAGATTTCGCACGCAGCCCCTTCACTAGTAGTTCTTATCACTGATAAAGAACGGCGTAGAACGGGGCCGGGGCGATAGCCCGGAAGATAACAACCGCAGAACTTACCCGCTTCCAATGTTCGTTCGATCTTGGAGTCACTTCTTCCATCATTTTTTCGGATTATTTCGGATATTCCGTTCTCTTTTGTAAAAACTTCCGGCTACCAGCTGTTCTGTAAAATCATAAAAGTTGCGAAGGAGCTTAGAATCTTTTCTCGTGGCTTAACCCTTGATCTTTTGGATTTTAGTTACTTTTCAAACGGGAACGACGGCGGGAGTTGCCAATGACTCTAATTTGCCCTTATCGCCTTATCTTTATTACGAAAAAGGTTCGAAAAAGTTAAAAAGTTCCACTTTTTTCACGACTCAGAACCACAACAACGGTACAGTGCCATGCTTGCCATTTTTCGCTTAGAATTTTGATTTTTGATGAAAATTTTCCCTTCCTTTTTAAAAAAATGGCTTATTTTATCAACCATCACTGTAATTTTTTAAGGGTGTTGTCCATTTTTCGCTTCGAATCACCCTGTGGACTATGGGCTCTCCGTC